>NW_016160057.1:57323-71345 GCF_001687245.7 Rhagoletis zephyria | reverse complement strand
GCTGATGAGTGAAAGCGCGCACTGCTTACCCCTTCACCACAGCGGCCGACAGGTTCTGGTAAATGGACTAGGTAAAACACGGGTATAATCTATTGGAAAAATCCAGTTTACTCTGTATTCGAAATTTCAAGATTANTGTGCATTCTCTAATTCAGTTCCAATCAAATTTTATACACTAAGAAAAATATGCAAGTTTAGATGATGGAATAAAGAGGTGTATTAACTTTAAAACGATATTGACATAGTGTCGCGTATCAATACCATGTCCTAGGAATGAATGCTTATGCTTAGACTCCTCCACGCATGAAACGCAGCTTGATTCACATGAACATATCGTACAATGTTATAGTTTAGGTTGTTTAAAAAGTGAGTGCAAAATGTTCCAAGACAATTAGTATCTATAATTTTTTTCTTTAAAAGATTGGACAATATGCAGAACATGAAATAATCAAGCACAACAACCATCGAATGATAGCAGCTTTTATCATTCAGTCCATGGTTTATCAACATACATATAATGTCCTTTTTTAAAATACTTATGTGCCCATTTTCGCGCGACCGCCTTTTCTGATTAGTTTTTATTTGTAAAGAACGATATTTTCATTTCCCAATATCAGGCGCTCATACATGTGAAGTATCAAGTTTTCTATTTCTACGTACAAAATTGTTTGTATAGATTTTAAATTTCCCAAAATTCTACTTTGTAATGTTCAAAAGCTTCTACATAAAAAAATTAATTTAAAAGTTCTACAAACAAACGTACAGAAACCCAATAAACATTTTGGCGAACGTTCGAAAATGACCTTCGATATCCAGTATGAATATCGAACTGAGAACCAACTCATAACCAACCTTATACTATGTCTCCATTGTGAGATTTAATGAAGATTTAGCCCTCTGACGAGATTTGACGTTAAATCATTTGAGATTTATCATATAAAAATTAGATCTCGATAGGTAGTAGATTTAAGTTAAATCTTCGTCAAATCTTCAATAATATTGATAAATAAGTACAAATTGTTGGATGTGGCAACCACAAATTCACATGCCATAAGTCAAATGACATTTGTGTTTTCAATATACAGTTGAGGACATTGAAATCTAGCCTATCATAAAAACATGAATTTTCGTATTTTTAGGGATTTTTATATTTTTTTGTTAGTTTGGGAGGAAAATTAGTAATACATATTTACATAACTTTGGTTGTAATAAATTAAGAAAATATTATTTTAAAAACTAAAAATTTAGAAGAAATATTTTATAGTAATATCATGCAGAGTCTTCTCCGCTTTATATAAGTCATTTACGCGCTGCGACAAAAAATTTATAAATTTCGGTAATGGTTCTGCTTCGATAACATTGCACCGAACATCCGCTAGAACTCAGTTCGTATTCATGATTTGCCAAAGGCCCACGATTGGATTTTCGGATCCCTCCTATGAATAAGAGAGTTCTACAAAAATTTTTCTTTCCGCAAATGTTTTTTACCGTTTTGATAATTTTTCTTAAATTCGGGAAAATGATTCGGAATATGGTACCATTCTTTACACTTTCCAAACTATATATTATACATACATACTTACCACGAATAAGAAGCCAATAATATTCAGAATTCATATAATGAAATTCCGCTTGGTACCTTTTTTTTATCTGTCTGTATATCAATGTCCGCAACTGTATTTGTAAAATCATACATAAGCAAACGTCAAATATTTAAAAATGTGAACGTCAAACATATCTTGTAATGGTAATGGAGACGGTTGTGATTTAGCAACTGGATTTATTAAATCTTAATGGATAAATCTCTCAATGGAGACATAGTATTAGTTTTCCAGCGTTTATGGTATATTGGAAATACACTCGAGATGGGTTCGAAAAAAATGGAAACCATAGTAACAAGAGAAAAAGTGATATCCAGCTCATTCTCGAAGGGNTTAAAATTCCAATTCGATAATGGGCTGGATTTCGAATTTATAACGAAGAGAAAATACATTGGATAACCAAGGTGACGTTTTGCTGGAGAATGGCGAAGAGAAAATACATTGGATAACCAAGGTGACGTTTTGCTGGAGAATGGCCTAGTTCTCGAATCGAATACTAACCTATTTCACATTCGTTATCGAAGGTGGGACTCGAAAAAATATTGGTTTTCGAATCATTTTGGAATTGTTAACCAAGCCTAATGTTTATTGGGAAGCTTGCTGCTTCATATGTATGTATGAGCGCCTGGTATCCTTATCCTTACTACCCAATAAACATTCGGCTTGGTTAACAATGCGAAAACGATTGGAAAACCAATCTTTTTTTTCGAGTCTCACCTTCGATAACGAATGTGAAATAGGTTAGTATTCCCTTCGAGAACTAGGCCATTCTCCAGCAAAACGGAACCTTCGTTTTCCAATGTATTTTTCTTTCGTTATGAATTCGAAATCCAGCATATTATCGAATTGGAATTTTAATGTGAGAGAGTGATTTTCTTATATTTCCCTCCTATGGTTTCCATTTTTTTTCGAACTCATTTCTTGTGTATTTCCAATATACTATGAACGTTAGAAAACTAAGGTGGTTTATGGGTTGGTTCTCAGTTCGATATTCATATTGGATATCGAAGGTCATTTTCGAACGTTCGCCAAAATGTTTATTGGGTAATATTATAAATCCGAAAGTGAGTTTGTTCGTTTGCTACGCTTTCACGCTTCAACTACTCAACCGATCATCATGAAATTTTGTACACTGATGTCATTTATCCCAAATTTAAATATAGGATAAATTTAATCTCGATTAGACAAGGGGACGTGGTACCTCCCATAGAAACGGAATTTTTAATACCGCATATTATATCTCAGAAAATATTATTGATAGAGTACAAGAACTTGGTATAGATACATACATATATGTACATGAAACAATTCCATGCTCTTGGAGGAGGGCTGCCAACTGTTTAAAACATCAATTTCAACTTGAATTAAGGGAATTATTTATTTCTAAATTATATTAAAGAATGAATGAGAAGAGGCTTANTACATGAAACAATTCCATGCTCTTGGAGGAGGGCTGCCAACTGTTTAAAAAATCAATTTCAACTTGAATTAAGGGAATTATTTATTTCTAAATTATATTAAAGAATGAATGAGAAGAGGCTTCAAAAGTTTAGGGTTTTGAAAAGGGTTGCCACCTGATCAAAAAGCCAAAATTTATATATGGGTGGCAAATAGAAGATTGCTAAGAAACCTTCAGATTGAACATTTAAAATATTACTGAGGTGTTTTACCAGCGTTGCCACCCGTTTAAAAATTAAATTCATTTTATTTAAATTAATTACTATAATATGGGTATCAATCGAAAGGTTTTAGTTTAGTTAGCAGGAGGGCTGCCACCTGTTTGAAAAGTCAAATTATTCTTGAATTAAAGGAATTTGATAATTCCAATATATATTATATATGTCGGCCGCTGTGGTATAGTGGTAAGCAGTGCGCACTTCCACTCCACAGCACCTGGGTTCAAGGCCTGGTCAAAGCAACATCGCAAAAAATATAGAAAAAAGATTTTTTCTTAACAGCGGTCGTCCCTCGGCAGGCAATGGCGAACCTCCGAGTGTGTTTCTGCCATGAAAGAGAGCTTCTCATAAAAATACAATCGCTGTTCCGTGTCGGCGTAAAACTGTAGGTCCCTCCACTTTGTGTGACAACATCAAGGCGCACGCCACAAGTCGGAGGAGAAGCTCGGCCAAACACTAACTTATGTGTAAGCGCCAATCTTTTATTATTAATATATATTATAAGGGGGATTCAATAGGGTTTTAGTAGGAAAATATTTCGAAGAGGGTTGCCACCTGTCTTAAAAGTCGAGTTTAATTAGGAATGTTCAGCTTGAACATGTAGAGTTTTCTGAGGTTTTTGAAGAGGGTTGCCACCTGAAGGCTTGAAGGATGGAAGGAAGGCTTTATTTCTAAGAAAGTTATGTCAAGCAGGGACTCCACAAATTTTAAAATTCATATTCAACTTCAATTATAGTAAATAGCGGTTTAAAAATTAAAATTCAAAATTGTCAGTAATTTCAATGAATTATTACAATATGGGTATCAATCGAAATGATTTTGAAATGGCTTCATTTCTAAACTACATGTACATAAGTATGAAAAAGTATCACAAGAGAGAGGTTTAAGATAGTTTTAATTTGAAAATACTATGAAGATATTTAAAAAAAAATTAAGTCTCCTTATTTTCGTATATGTTAAGTATGTAAATTAAAATAAATTACACCTAATGTAGCACGTAGAAATTTCATACACTCAGCGAAGCGGGTGAGAGCGATCTAATTGAGAAATAAAAATATCTCCTTGTACAAATAAAAATTTCGTTCGTTACATGAAATTAACCGCAAGTTTCCTTCAAAAACATGCAGTTGGTTTTAAAAAGCATTGACTGAATATCTAAAGCTGATGCGTACTTTTGGCCATAGGTAATGCTTTACCAAATTGTAACAGTGGTAGAAAAGCAGAAGCAAAAAGACTATTTTCTCCTATAAAGATTTTCTTCTCGCGTCATGATGACTGCGAATCCTTTTGTTACATTCACATTCTATACTGAATGGGACTCTGCCATTAAATAACACATTACGTTGGTTTTTGTTTCAAAATAATTTAAGCCACTCAGGAATTATGATACAAATATAAAACCGCTCGCTCAATTCGCCGGCCATAATATATTTTTTGAAGTTTGTTTACTTTATAAAATGTAAATTTTCAGAGAAACTCAAATGCCAAACAAAAGTAAAACAAAAAAAAAAACAAATAGATGAAAATATTAAAATTTCCTTTTATTTGAGTCTGAAAGTAAGAATGTATTTGTGAGGTTGAAAATTTGAAAACGTTTTTGTTATGTTAGCAAACTTCAAAAATGTTCAGGCTGCCTCTCAGCAGTTTTATCTTAATATTTTTGTATCATGCTCACGAATGAGGTTTTTTATACAAGCAAACAATCAAAATTTTGAAACGAATGCCAAGTGAATGCAGATCCTACTGATTCAATCATTTTACAGCTCTGACAAATAGTATGAATTTATTAACCTTTGGAGGCGTTTTCCCCCCAAAATTGAAATTATGAAATAATTCTCAATATTACCACTAGAACTAGAAGCGAGATCTCCCAATGGGAGGAATAAAAGAGTGGTCCCTTTGGTCTGACTTCGGANGCTTGCGTTTTGGTACGCATGCCGTCGAATTTGTTTTTTTGCGTCACCCGAAATTGACTTGCATGCGTTTGCATTTGATTTCATTGAGCGAAACGTCAAATCAAAATGTCACGCAGAACAAAAATTGGAAATTGAGTTAGCTTCATACGCACGCCGTTCAATTTCGGTTGATCTCATTCAAGTTGCATGTGCATGAGAAATTTTTGACAATAAATTGGCGGCGTGCGTGAATATTAGGTTAGCCTGTAAGAGAGATTTGTCGGTTTAGACCTCCTTTATAACTCCCTTGTGAGCCAAATGGCATATCTCCTAACTGAGCAACAAAAGAATGCTCCCAGAGACATGATTTCAGAACAATAAGTGATGTTTGTCGATTTAGTTATCCTTTAGTTCTCGCTCCTGAACGAAATGGGAGATCTCCTAAGTGCGGCATGACTTCAGATCAATAACTGAGATTTTTCGGTTTTGTACTCCGTTATTACTCGCTTAGGTGCATTCCTTTTGATACGGTTGCCAGACGTACTGATGTTATCAGTTCGGTACTGATTTTTCAACTCTTGTACTGATTTTATTAATTTCTTCAATCAGTACGCTAATGTCCTGATTTTTCAAAATGTGTACTGATTTGTACTGAAATTTAAATTCAAACAAAATACTTTAGGATTTTCTTAAGGTTTTTACATAACGTTGGAACTTGCTTAAACTTCACTGTAAAAAGTAAGAAGAAAATAATTTAATTATAGTTATGTTTCAAATAATATTTTATATGTCCAAGAAACGTACCAGTTGCGATAATATGATGGAGCTTAAATTATTAAAAAGAAGGATGACGTCTTTTGTCGAGTGTTGTTAGTTATCTCGATAATATCTTTCAGTTTAATAACAGCAAAGTTTAATATTCGAATGGCTTTTGCCTATAACTTACAACTGTTTTTTTCAAAATTGTAAATTTTTTTTTCATAATTGTAAAATAGCTTTGCATACCAGACATAGAGTTAGATATTCTTTGTAGCTAATTCTTAGTCTTTCCGAGTTTTGNTTTCAAAATTGTAAATTTTTTTTTCATAATTGTAAAATAGCTTTGCATACAAGACATAGAGTTAGATATTCTTTGTAGCTAATTCTTAGTCTTTCCGAGTTTTTGCGAAGTTTAAAAAATTATTTTAAGCCATAAGGAAATATACATAGATCAGGGTGTCCGGATTGTTTAAAAAAAGCGCCATTTCTGAAAAAACTCGTAAAAAATCGCCTATTTTTTATTTAAGTAAAGTTAATGAAATCGACTTAACAAATGTTTTATTTTAAAAATGAGATCTTGTTATAATATATTAAAAAAAAACGAATATAATACCTTCAGGGTAATAATAAACCACACAAATCACTTATATAATAGTTATGTACTAACAATTTTCTTTAAAAATACGCATACTTTTTAAAAATATTTGTATCAACACATTTTCCAATAGGACTGTGGAATTATTAAATTTATTATAACTCATACTAATTGATTAATCGCACAATCCGCTTTTAAGTACTCGGCGCTAAAAAATAGATAATAACCTATAATAAGGCGAGATCAGCTATTTCCACAATTTCTTTAAAATCCCCTATAGTGTCTGATTCATTTACATTTGTGTTGTTGTCATATATTGAGCCTTGATAACATCCTGTTTGATATTGCAAACGTTTTGAAGCAGAAACAATTAGCCTCCATTTAACATTTTATTCGAACTATTGAATTAAGGCTTTCCAACCTAATCCTATTTCGAATCTTAGTTTGTGTTGAATTCATTACGGAGAAAAACGCACTCAACAGAAGCATTTGAGTGCGGCAAGGATAATAATATGAAGGCTACTTTATTTATATTTCCAAACATTTTATTGCAACAGGTTTTCACTCCGTAAGCAATTATCAAAATTCTTCAGAGTCAGATGGAATGCCGTTCTGAAAAAAGTTATTCCATGTGTTTTGTTTGTTATTCAGATAGTGTATTGGCAGGTCCCTGAAACTCGCACTTTTGATTCAAACACTTTTCTGGTGACAAAATCAAAGCTTTTTTAAAAGTATTTAATTGACTAGGTAATCGTTTCAAAAGTTCCTCGATTAGGATGATTAAACATTTTTGACAGTCTTTTAGTATGCTTACTAAGTCAAGTTTATCTCGCAGCTCATTAGCCTCTTCTGTAAAATTATCGTGGAAACTAAGTTTTGTAAATTTTTATAATTGGAAGAAATGTATTTGAAGGGAAAAAATCGCCAAAAATCGCCAATGGCGATTTCCTAAATATTTACGTGCAAATATCAAAAAAAAAATCGTCTAATTGCCACTAAATCGCCAAATCTGGACACTCTGATATAGATGCAGTCCTTAGATAATGGTACTTTTCCACAGTTTGAAAAGGCATATATTTTTTTTTCTTTCAATACCACACTCAAACGAAATAACTGAGAGGATCTTAAGTATAAAGTTTGCTTCCTGACGCAAAGAGAGAAACCGGCTTCTAATTCAAATTTTGTAAAGTGCACTTCAAACTAAAAGTAATTTAAAATGAAATGTATAGAATTCTTGGACTATNGGCTTCTAATTCAAATTTTGTAAAGTGCACTTCAAACTAAAAGTAATTTAAAATGAAATGTATAGAATTCTAGGACTATTTAAACATTGAAGATTGAACCATCTCATTATTGCTATTCAAATATGTCATAAATATAAAATAATTTATGGCTTCTTTGTACAATAATATGTACACTCATTTTAAAATGAATAACAATTTTATTTTTTATGTACTGTATTTTATTTATACCAAAATATTGTAAAAAGCAAGTACTCTGGCGTTTTAAAGCATTATCTGTTACTTACATTCATAATTTTGCTTTACAAAAAAGTTTACTGAAAAGTACTGATTTTTTTTAGCATGAAAAAGTATAACGTACTGATTTCGTGCATAAAAAATCTGGCAACCCTACCTTTTGATTGGTGGAGGATCTATAGGCACCTCGCTAAAAAAACGTGTGTCTTTGGAAAAATGTATCATTAACAAAACTACAGAAAATATTTCGAATGGAAACAATATAAGAAGAACGCAATAGCACACAGATTTAAATGAAGGTCCCTCGGTATGTATTGCAACTTTTGTTAAGATTTAATAAATATTGTATTATATACCTACGGTGACCAGACTCCTGTGGCCAAAAATCGGAATCGAAAATGCAATTTTGTGTTTAGAATAAAAACACGTAATTTTGTTTTTTGAATAAAAACACATAACATTTTTTAATACAGTTTTATTTAAAAACAACATTTAAAGCAAAGATAACAAAACTTAAAAAATGATCGCACATGTATACACACAATATATCCGGTGGCGAGAATGTAAATAGGAAAACAACGTTTTAGAGCATAGATGGGAACACACAAGTTACATTGAAAACAGGCATGATACAAAAAAGAAGGTAGTTTCAATAAACCACTTTTGACGGATAATAAAATTTTTTGAAGTTTCATAAATCGTGAGTATACTCAGCGGCCTTGCCACTTTGATAATATTAAAACAATAAATCGGAGTACTTTCTTTTCCATATTTATACCAATGTAATAACATTTCAAATCAAAAACCATTATCAGTACTTGGTACTTTTTTTACTTACGTGCTTCGCACCNATGTAATAACATTTCAAATCAAAAACCATTATCAGTACTTGGTACTTTTTGTACTTACGTGCTTCGCACCTTTTTTTTTATCAAAAATATTTAAAATGTAAACTGTTAAAGGAGACTTCATCGTAATTGTTCTTTTCATTTTGTAATAAAAACCAAGCGCGCATTATTCTGTTATTTTTTTGTTTTCTTATTTTGAATGCAATCTTGCAATTTAAAAATCGAATCCTAAAATATGTTCTTCCCAAATGAAAACTTTTTATATTGCGGTTCAAATTTACTTTAAATTTTTTATAAGATTTTGCAAAAAATTAGGCTTTGTGATTAGCGCATCATCATTGAGTTTCACAAATTTTTAATTTATGCAAAACACCTGAAGTCGGCTTGAACAGACCGCCCTCCGATAAACAACTAACAGATCGTCGCTTAAAGTACAAAACCGTTTATCAACAAAATGCACAACTGCGTATGTGAGGTTGCATAAATTATTTTGTAGAGTAAAAACACTCATATTTCAAAATGGTTCTCTTTTTTTGTTACAAAGAAATCGCATTTCAAGACGAATGGATAAGGCTTGAGCCAAGAGCTTGTGTGAGCAAATCCAATTTTTGGCAAAAAATGTCAGTTACGCGGTTTTTCAGAACGACGATACGCGTTTCGAAATCATGTAGCCGGCATAATTTTCTAGTTCCTCATATTCCCCATTTTGAATGTACTGATAAAATCTTCTGCTTAAAAAAAAAAATATTTCTTCTAGTGATCAGGTAGCATGAATTTGATTAAATGTCATAATTTTATTAAAAGTCAAATGATTAACAACAACAACGAATGCCATTAAATGAAACTACCTTCTTTTTGTATCATGGAAAACAGGCATGATTCAATAATACAAGGTTGTGTAATTTGTGAGAGCTAAAATTTGACACTCCTTTATCTAGATTTGTATTTTGGAAGTAGGAGAAAGGAGAAGAATGTGATCGCCTTTTGCGAAAACGGTAAAAGTACGCAAAGTATACAATTAGAAGTAAAGGTGTATTATTAATTCTATGCGAATTTGCAATATATTTGGTGTTATAATAGAAATACTAAACAATGCATAAAAATATGCATTTTTGATTTCAGTTATTCGTCATTTGCTGGAAGAAATCTGGAATACCGACCGTTCAGCTATGCAAAAACGAAAAATGCAGATCAATAGAACTTTTTATGCTCATTTCAACCATGCCAAATTATTTGGCGCAAGTCAAAAATTAAGACGTTCTAGAAGGTTAAATTTCAGTTTTTTGATTTTTTAAATATTAATATCTTATGAAATATATAACCGATTAAAAAATTAATGACGTCACCACCATGATAATTGATTTGTCTTTCAGCTGATGCACATAATTTATAGCTTTTTGTATTTTTAAACCAAAACCACTAAAAACGAACAAATCGATGGCTGATGGGAAGATCGACCTATCTCGGCAGCCAGTTCGAAAACGCCCTATCTCAGACAACTTTTCAAGAACGCCCTACTTCAAAATTTTATTGAAAAACAATCTATTTCAGAATTTTATTGAAAAACACTCTATTTCAGAATTTTGTTGAAGAACGCCCTATCTCAGAACTCGGTTCAAAAACTCTCTATCTCAAACGAAAATACATTGAAAATAAGCTGAGATAGGGCGTTTTTGAATCGACAGCTGGGATAGGGCGTTATTCAACCCAATTCTCAGGTAGGGTATTTTCCAATAAAATTCTGAAGTAGGGCGTTCTTGAAAAGTTTTCTGAGATAAAGCGTTGTTGAAAAATTTTCTGAGATAGGGCCTTTTCGAACTGGCCGCCGAGATAGGTCGATCTTCCACTCAGCCATCGAAATGTTATTTTTTCATGAAATAACCTTTTTTGAAAAAACTGCATAATTAATGGTAAAGAAATTCCTATTATTTAGAAAGTACAAGTTATTACCATTAATTCGATATTACATATTTTGTCATTATCTACTTTTGGGTTTCAACAATTTAGTGATAATAAAAAATACAAATAAATAAAGCAAATAAACATCTTCTTTATTTATTACCTGCGCCGAATAAATTTGGTATCGTTCAAATCAGCGTGAAAAGTACTATCAATCGGTATTTTTGGTTATTTTATAGCTAAACGGTCGCTATTCTACACTTGTTCTAGAAAATTACGCAAACGAAGGTGATGCTCACGAACATTTAGTATGAAGGATTTTTGGTTTTACTACTAATATCATTATAAACTGTATAGTAACTGTATAGTAAGCAACATTCTGCACAAGTAAAGGAGCCGATTTTATGTGTGGAAGCGAGAAGACAACAAACAAAATAAAACCTTTCTATTATTGAATCATGGAAAACAGGTATAAGCCAATTTGAAGTCAAAACTTTCAAACATAAATAGGAAAATGACATTTTAGAGCATAGATGGGAACACCCAAGGTACATTAAAAAGAGGTGGAAGCCAATTTGAGGTCAAACTTTCAAACGTCAAAGTTTTAGGGAGAGTAAAAATGAAAATGAGGAATGAAAGATATAAAATTACATATCACTGACTGACGTTTTTAAGTAAATTTGAAGTTTAATTTTATTTATTAATTATTATTTTTTGTTCAATGTAAATTGGTTTCCCGTTTTTTAAGCTATCACAACTTGATTGATGAGTTCCAGTGCTGTTGGAAGGTCTTTCCAGTAACGCTACGCCACAGCAGCTTTCCTTACGTTACTTCCGCGAAAGACATTGAGTGATGTCCACAAAATTTTAGCGTGTGCATTATATTTGACACCTCATAAAATGCAGCGCTTCTGGTGTTGCATTTTTATTGTATGCACATACATATATTCGAGATAATATTAAATATTGCATATAAGTATAAACCGCACAATCATACATAAAAGTAAACTGCAAAGCACTGCAAAAATTCCAATTTTGATTCAAATTTATTATTAACGGACATTCAAAACAAAACGACATGACATTCCAAAAGTACCACTATATAGAAAATTAAAACAATACCAGTTCTGGATTCAATAAATAAAGTTTAGTGTAGTGAGTCACGGCAAAATGCAACATAAGCATTACCCGTTGACACACATTCCATTATCGCTGACCAAGCAAAGCAGCCTAGTGCATTGCCCGTGCATTGAGCAACGCCGCCACTGTACAAGCAGAATATTTCGGCGATACGTCATGCACTGCATTTTGAATGGTTGCTTTGCAAATTTGGAATGCTGAATCACAAAGCACTGGCAAAGATGTGGAGCTATGAAAGTGGCTTAGGAAATAATTTGTGTATAAATAGCATTAAGTTTGATCAATAAAATTAGAATATGAATGACATTCTTTAACTTCATCATTTTTCCCAATTCGGCAACTGCAAAGTTGCCTAGATAAAGATTTCGGCAGACTCACGGCTGCTATCGAACAGTAGAACCTTCTCTGCCTAACAAAGAAAAAGGCTATTAATGACAAAACGATAGAAGATACCACCTCTTTATGGCGACCCCGCCAAATACACATTAATTTTCCACATTGTTGATCGCCTCCACTTAGCGATCATGCCAAAATACACTTTGGATCGTCAACACATGGCGAGGCCATCACGGGCTACGAAGTCGGTAGTCGGGCTACAAAACGGTACATACGAACCACCAAAGGTGCGCAAACCCGAAATCAATGACAATAAAGACTCTGAATTCTATGCAGTCAGCTTCATAGCACNATTTTTCCCAATTCGGCAACTGCAAAGTTGCCTAGATAAAGATTTCGGCAGACTCACGGCTGCTATCGAACAGTAGAACCTTCTCTGCCTAACAAAGAAAAAGGCTATTAATGACAAAACGATAGAAGATAGCACCTCTTTATGGCGACCCCGCCAAATACACATTAATTTTCCACATTGTTGATCGCCTCCACTTAGCGATCATGCCAAAATATACTTTGGATCGTCAACACATGGCGAGGCCATCACGGGCTACGAAGTCGGTAGTCGGGCTACAAAACGGTACATACGAACCACCAAAGGTGCGCAAACCCGAAATCAATGACAATAAAGACTCTGAATTCTATGCAGTCAGCTTCATAGCACTTTTTATAATCCTAGTACTTGTGGCCATGTTCACGGTATTAGAAAAGTATTTGAACAGACGACTACGTCCGCGGCCAAGGACAGGCACAACAGCATCAGAATACAACACATGCAAATTGGGTACAATACTAAATTAAATTTAAACCAATATATAAATACATTACTTATAATTTATTGCATTTGTGTTAGTAATACTTTGCGAGGCTATGTTGATGTAATACAAAATATAATATTAAGAAGGGTACGCTATGGACCAACGGATTAAGTTAGAAGAAAAATTCACATAATTTAAAGAAGAATTCCATAAATCATACAAATGTTTAAACAAGAATACCAAAATAAAAGACGAAAGTGTAAGAAAGCACCTAATTATCTTATTTACAACTTTAGAAAATTTCAGAGGTACGCTCGACGTGTATTTGACAAGACTCACGAAAGAGCACAAAGAAATTGGCTTAGATATATTCTGGCAACTCAGAGAGAAACTGCTTAAAATTTTATCAAAATACGATTTTCCTATACTAATCCCTCATTCAATCACAACGGAAATACAAATCCTAAAAGAAGCTCATAGTCAACTCAAAGCATAAAAACAATGTCCGATTTTAATTTGCAACTGACCTCAAAAGCCATTCAGAGCTTTTCCGGAAACTATAGGGAATTGGAAGCCTTTTTAAAAGTAACCGAAATCATACACAATGACTTATCTGAAGATGGCAAAAGCGCACTAATAGATTTTGTAGTTTACGTAAAACTAAGCCAAACGGTGAAAATCAACGTGACTGCAATACAAACTCCCCAAACATTCCAAGAACTGAAAGATTTATTAAAAACAAATACAACAAGTAAAGAAGTATAAGTTCGGGCGAAACCGAACATTATATATCCGGCGCACATATTAAATATCGTTTTTTCACCTTTCAGTGAACTGCATGATAAGCAAGAGTATTTTATATACTACCAGCTTATACCCGCGGGTTTCACCCCGCGCTTTTATACAAATATGAAAAATAATTTAATGATGTTAGATTTTATTTCTGTGCCCATTTCGTTATAGCTCGTTATTTTTTAAGCGAG
>NW_016160057.1:28363-56742 GCF_001687245.7 Rhagoletis zephyria | reverse complement strand
GATTGAATTAATCGAATTAACTAACTGATTAAAACATCAATCGATTAATGCCATCATTGATTTCACATACATATCACTATACCAAGTTTCAGTTCTCTCCCACAAATACTTCCAGAGATGTAATATGAAAATTCCAATTTGTATGAGAGGAGCCTTGAGTTATCGGACTTACTTTCAGTCCGATCCGTAGTAAATGTACTAAATTCGTTCTGATCGGAAAACCGGTTAAGGAAGTAGCCTATTTTTACCTCCCTTTTATTAGCTCGGGATGTAACTATGTAATATTGATGTGCCTAAAAGATGCAGCGATTTCTATTCTCAGCTAGATACCTGATGACAGTACGAATGGAAATTATAATAGCGAGGTTTTAGTTTTTTAAACTATAGTTTTATTTAATCCAGGTCATAAACCATCTTTGAATAAAATTTCATTGCCAATTCTTAAAAAAGTAGCCTATTTTCCAGTCTAGGTCATAACCTATCTGTGTGCAAACTTTCATGCAAATCACTTCAGTCATTTACGCGTATTAATTTAATTAAACTTTCCTAATACGTGATAACTCTTTAAATAGTAGCCTATTTTCCAACATAGGTCATAAGCTATCTCTGTTCGAAATGTCATGCAAATCTGTTCAGTCGTTTCCGCGTATTAATTTAATTAAAACTTGTTTAACAGGTGGCAACTCTTCCAAAAAATTTGTTTATTTTCCACTGTAGGTCATAAGCTATCTGCTTGCAAAATTTCATGCAAATCCGTTCAGACTTTTCCGCGTATTAATTTAATTAAACTTTTTTAGCAGGTGGTAACTCTTAAAAGAAGTTGCCTATTTTTCAACCTAGCTCATAAGCTATCTGTGTGAAAACTTCCATGCAAATCAGTTCACTCATTTCCGCGTATTAATTAAATTAAACATTTCTAACGGGTGGCAACTCTTAACTTTCTTTTAGTCGTTTCCGTTTAGTCGTTTCCGCGTATTAATTTAATTAAACTTTTTTAACAGGTGGCAAATCCTCCAAAAATTCGCCTATTTTCCACAGTAGGCCATAAGCTATCTGCGTACCAGATTTCATGCAAATCCGTTCAGTCGTTTCCGCGTGATGATTTCCCAAACATCCAAACATACAAACTTTAACATTTATAATATTAGTAAGATGATTTATTGAAATAATTGGAGCAAGTTTGGAGGAAATCGGTAAGGCGGTTATCAATAATACACTTACGTAGTAGTTGTTAAGTGATTGTTGTAAGTTGGCGTCTTAGCTTATTAAAAAAATCGGAGTTTTCGTATTTCTGAAATGTACCGTTATATAGTAAGTCGCAGTAATTTTAGTCCGATTTCAAAAATTTTCAGCATATTGCTTTATCACGCCATGGTTGATAAATGTGCCGAGTTTGGCAGAAATTGGTAAACCGGTTACCGTGATACACATCTGTAGGCATAAGTGGGCGGTACCACGCCCATTTTCCAAAAATGTGCCTAAATCATATATGTAATACTCCTATATTGGCAGTAAGAGCTAGTACCGTCCGAAAACACTACAGTACAGATATATCAATAAACACGTACGAAAGAAAAGGAACACATACGTTTATAAATAAACATGTACACGACACATTTACAAAAACGGCACTCATGTACAAAATACATTGACAAAAACAGTACTAGACTGTCTCGCTTTGATTTCGGAATGCTTACACATTGAGATGTTAGCTTACTACCAATATAGAAGTATTACATATATGGCTTAATTATAATTTTCAGCTAAGAGGTTATTGCATATATCGATTTTAGGTAAATTAGCTTAAATAGTTACTTATTTATCGCAGTTTTCGTATTTCTGTAAATTACCGTTATATGGGAGGTGGGCGTGGTTCTTGCCGGAATTAGAAAATTTGCAACAGGTTTCTTAGTAAAGCCCTAGGTAATGTTTTCAGCGAGTTTGGTAGGGATTGGTAAAGGGGCTACAGAGATACAGCTTCTTATCATAAGTGGGCGGGGCCACGCCCATTTTCCAAAGATTTTATAAGTGTCTTATTTTATGCCAAATTTCTAATTCGCATACCAACTTTCAACAATTTGTATACAGTATTTGCGGAAATATCCTAGTTTTTGCATATTTCGAAAATACCCTTATATGGGAGGTGGGCGTGGTTATTGTCCGATTCTGCCCATTTTCAATCCCAACCTACCTTGGATAAAGGAAACCTACTTATCAAATTTTGTTGACATATCTCAATTTTTCCTCGAGTTATGGTGTTCACGGATAGACAGACGGACAGACGGACGGACGGACAGTCACCGCTTAATCGATTTCTCTTTTCATTCTGATCATTTATGTATATATATGTCTATATCTATCTCGATTCGTTTTAGCTGTTACAAACAACCGTTATGTGAACAAAAGTTATAATACCCTTGTGCACAAGTGCGCTCGGGTATAAAAACACAGCAACTATTGCACACGTACAAAACCAACTCGCCAATCTTACACAAAGAAATTTAAGTGTCACTAACTTCAAAAACAAAATTTTACATCTAGTACCTGAATTAAACACATTGCAAATAGGGCAGCTAGGTACAAATGCAATAACAGAGCAAAAATCTTTAATTACTAAGCTAAATAAACAATACAGTCAAACAATATTTAAAAATGGACTAAATGACAAACTCAAACAAACAGTATTTGCAGCACTGCCCAACTCTTTTGAGATAGCTAGAGATATAACAAGGAAATCAACACGACAGCAGAAACATTATGTTTATCAGAACGAATTACAGAAACAATAACTACACGAATAATCCTAATAACTCTTTCAGGCGAAACGCGAGCAGCTACTACAATGATCAATCTAGTAACAGGTACAATAACAGTAATACCTATAATAATAACAGAAGACCGCACAATAATACAAGAAACATTTCTAACCAGAGACAAAGCAATAACCACCATAAAACGAATAGGAGCTCATACAATTCGAGAGCTAACAACTACAGCAATAATCGGAGAAATTATTCAAATGAAAGACAGACTAATAACTATGATAGGAACAATCAGAGATCCTTCTCGAGAAATCAGGAAAGAAATGGTCGCCAAATGAACGTTGTCCAATTTCAGGGAAACGTAGGCGACCAGGAGGACTACAGGGGCACTCCTCCGGGGACAGGGACCCATAAACCACACTAATCGTAAAAATATTTATTTAATTACACAGAATTTAACAAATTATATAACGATACACAATATATCGAATTCAATAAACCTATGACATTCCTTATAGCCACAGGAGCAGACATTTCGATTTGTAAAAATTCATTCAACAACGAATTTCACTTTGACACCGACTCCAGATGCAAATTAACAGGAATAACAAAAGAAGAAATTTATTCAGTAGGTGCGTCAAAACTCAATTTTCTTATAGAAAAAGATAAAGCAGTATTCGACTTTCAGCTCGTAAATGACGATTTTTCTGTAGCAACAGATGGAATCCTAGCTAGAGACTTTTGAATAAATTACCTTTGTAAAATAGACTATAAAACATTCACAATCTATCTATATATATAAATACGCCACAAGAAAATTTTGCAATCCCTTTTTTGAAGGCACCGTTCGCTCGATTTCAATGAAACATACATCGAACTAAAGGATATAACTTCCTCTAATCCAGAAATGTTATTCCCGATACATAAGGGGAGTGGCATCTGACATATAGACTAAATGTGAAAACCACTATATATCTAAAACCAATTATGCTGGGGAACTGAAACTTAGCACAGTTGCATAGATTGTAAATACCCTACTTACGGCGGAAAATGGTATGTACTAGGAAAGTGGGCGTGGCACTTCCCATACAAACTGAAATTCTTATATCGCTTATCTCTGGAACCACGTATGCTAACGTCCTGAAATTGGACACAGCAACATATGTTGTCAATACCGTACTTTCGGCGAAAAGTGGTAGATTTTGGAAATGGGGGCGTGGCACCGCCCATACAAAATGAAGTTCTCATATCGCTTATCTCTGGAACCGCTTATGTTAACGTCCTGAAATTTGACACAGCTATTTATGATATCAATCCCGTACTTATGGCGAAAAGTGGTAGATAACGGGAAAGGGGGGCGTGGTACCGCTGACACAAACTGAAATTCTCATATCGCTTATCTCTGTAACTGCCTATGCTAACGTCCTTAAATTTGGCACAGCAACATACGCTGTCAATACAAACTTAAATTCTAATATCGCTTATCCCTGGAACAACTTATGCCAACGTCCTGAAATTTGACACAGCTATTTATGATATCAATAACGTACTTATGGCGAAAAGTGGTATATAATGTGAAAGGGACGTGGCACCGCCCATACAAACTGAAATTGTCATATCGCTTATCTCTGAAACCGCTTATGCTGACGTCCTGAAATGTGACACAGCAACATATGTTGTCAATACATACAAATACATATGCATATTTTTTATAAATGAAAATCGAGGTTAATTTTTCGGTCTATTTTCAAAAAGCTACTGAGGAGGAGACTTGGTAGAATTAGCATCAATCAATCCGGTATTAACGTTCATAATTCGATTTTAAGTTTTTCTGTAAATTTGCTATTAATTATTCGGGTGGACTTCAAAAGAAATAATATAAAAAAAAAAAATTTTTAAAATACAACGCTTTTATAAATGGACTAAAAAGTAGAAAATAATATTACTCAGTCACATAGAATTTGTTTTGATAACTTTTGATTTTGAAATTTTAGCAAAAGTCGTTATAAACAATTGATGCGATTGAAAATGAAAAGCGTGGGGCGCATGTAATAGACACCTGAATTGATATGAAGGGTAAAATGTGTTCATATGTATGTAGATATATGAATAACGACCGCTTAAAATCGATCTCAAATTTGTACTTTCTATGTAGAAATTTTAGGTCTATGTTATGTGTGCATGCGCCCCACGCTTTTCATTTTCAATCTCATAAATTGTTTATAACGACTTTTGCTAAAATTTCAAAATCAAAAGTTATGAAAACGATTTCTATGGTACTAAGAAATATTATTTTCTACTTTTTAGTTGATTTATGAAAGCGATGTAGTATGTTAAAAAGTTTTTTTTTTTTAATTATTTATTTTCTACTTTTTGGTCTTGTCTGTATAAAATTTTGCAACAGATATTAAAATAATTCAACGATATTAATCAAGGATGCATTGTAACGTTAATATTAGCGTTTACCAAAAAAAACAATCGGTTCTGTTGAAACGATTAAGTTTTTTTATCATTTAGGCAATTATCAAAATAAAGCCGTCATCGATTCGCCAACAGTTAGCGAGTGGCGAAACGAACGAACTCAATGAGGTATAACCAAACTCGCTATCGTCTATCCGTGCTAGCTAACTTTGTTGTTGCTTTCCATGCAAAATTCTTCTTTAAGCGACTGGAACTCAAGCATAGCGAGCGAGAAGTGGCGAATCGATGACGGCTTAATTCTATTTTGGTTTTTAACGAAAAGAAATTCAATCGTTATTTCAGAAGCTGAAGCATGCATTTAGGTGCTAGGGTTAACAACGATTGGTGATTTTTTTCGTTTCAACGTTAACGATTGAGTTTTGTTTCGTTAATTTAGCTCTGAAACAGAACGAAATTATTTTGACAAGTTATTTTTGCGCATCAACAAAACGAAATCGATTCATATAGTTTGTTGAGCATCTCTGATATCAATAGATAGTTGCACACACATGNGTTTCAACGTTAACGATTGAGTTTTGTTTCGTTAATTTAGCTCTGAAACAGAACGAAATTATTTTGACAAGTTATTTTTGCGCATCAACAAAACGAAATCGATTCATATAGTTTGTTGAGCATCTCTGATATCAATAGATAGTTGCACACACATGCAACGAGAAATAGGCAGAATGTTCGAGGAATGACGTAGAATGTTTCACAAAGAGAAACGTCAAGTTGGATGAACACTGCGAACAGCGAGAGAAAGAGAATGAGCGATGAACTTCAGAATGTTCGACAGTTGCCATGGGTGCGAGCGCAGGTCTATTAGAGCCACGACACAGTGGAGTTGAGTGAGTTACAAGTCAGCAAGCTACAAGTAAAGTGAGCAGGGAAGTGATTTGCGGATAACCAAGCTATAAGTTTAATTGTGTTAACAAGTTTAGTAAAGCGTTGTTGTTGCTTTAACAAGTATTGTAAAGTGTTTTACTGTATTAGCAAGTATTGTAAATTGTTTGTTGTACAATAAAGTTAATTGTACTACAATTTCGTCATCGCTAGCATTTATTTAACAATCCAGCGATACGAACCGAGAGATTTGGGAAATCCGGACGAGGTTTCAAGGATAATCGTAACAATTGGTGTCAGAAGTGGAATTGTTAAAAAAATCCCGAAGGAGAAACCACTAAAAATAGCGAAAATTCAGGACTTAAAAATTGAGAAGCTGAAACAGGAGTTGGAAAAGCGTAATTTGGGCACCTCCGGAAGAAAAGTGGAATTGTGATCCCGGTTGCGAGAGGCTATGGAAGCTGAAGGCATCGATGTGGACAAATACAACTTCCAGGGTAAACCCGACGATGCATTCTCAAAGGACGAACTGAAGGATGAGGCTGCATGTTCGTCGAAGGATGTGCATTAGACATCCGCGAAGGTTGAAGAACAGCAAAAGGCTCCTTCTTCATCAACAGCTATGGACATGAACACGTTATTGGCTGCCATGTCACAGATGATGCAAGCACAGGATACACGCATGTCACAGATGTCATCACAGCTGTCGTCACATATGCAAGCGCTGGAGACTCGTATCTCTTCAGAGGTATCAGCGCAGGTGTTATCCCGGTTAGAAACTCAGCTACAGGCACAGGAGGCACGCATATCATCACAGCTGGAAGCAGAGGATGAAAAAATTACACAAATACAGGACAAACTTGAAGAGAGACAGGAGAAAGTCAAAGCAAATGTCGTCTTCGTGATTTACAGCTGAATCGTCCAGCTACTTCGACGAACGACCATCCTTTGACGGCACGATTCCTTTCCAGGTCTTTAAGCTCCAGTTCGAAAAGACAGGTACAGCAAATCGTTGGAGCTTGCAGGATAAATCTGCTGCGTTATTCGTCGCATTAAAAGGACCGGCAGCGGAAATCTTGCCGACTATTCCCGACTGTGAAAGGAACAATTACGATGCGTTAATGGGTGCAGTGGAAAGACGTTATGGTAGCGAGCACCGGCGACAGATCTACCAGATGGAGATGGAGAATCGCTGCCAGAAATCCAACGTGACTTTACAGGTATTCGCCTCCGACATTGAAAGGTTGGCTCACTTGGCGATTGGAGATGCATCTGGTGAGCACCTCGAAAGAGTAAAAATCCAGAGGTTCATCAACGGTATGCGGGACGTGTATACCAAGCGAGAGACGTACGCGAATCTAAATCCAACATAGGGCGCAAACGCAGGGCTGAGGGAGACGAATCCAACTCCAATCAGTCGTTAAACTAAAACGAGCCAGCAGGAAGGGCCCGTTGCTGGCTTCAGAAGTTGAAGGGCCCATAATCTCCGTCTCACAAATTGGCCGGAATGCGAGCAACCTCACTATTGGGGGATGTGTGAACGGGCAGGAGCGAGTGCTGACAGTGGATACTAGATCGTCACATTCCATTATTCGACCTGATGTGACTACTTTTTATGTGAAGCCACTACCTGGAGCAAAGCTGCAGACTGCAACTGGTGAGCGAACCCAAGTATTAGGAGAAGTACTTTGCGAGGTAATACNTGTGATCCCGGTTGCGAGAGGCTATGGAAGCTGAAGGCATCGATGTGGACAAATACAACTTCCAGGGTAAACCCGACGATGCATTCTCAAAGGACGAACTGAAGGATGAGGCTGCATGTTCGTCGAAGGATGTGCATTAGACATCCGCGAAGGTTGAAGAACAGCAAAAGGCTCCTTCTTCATCAACAGCTATGGACATGAACACGTTATTGGCTGCCATGTCACAGATGATGCAAGCACAGGATACACGCATGTCACAGATGTCATCACAGCTGTCGTCACATATGCAAGCGCTGGAGACTCGTATCTCTTCAGAGGTATCAGCGCAGGTGTTATCCCGGTTAGAAACTCAGCTACAGGCACAGGAGGCACGCATATCATCACAGCTGGAAGCAGAGGATGAAAAAATTACACAAATACAGGACAAACTTGAAGAGAGACAGGAGAAAGTCAAAGCAAATGTCGTCTTCGTGATTTACAGCTGAATCGTCCAGCTACTTCGACGAACGACCATCCTTTGACGGCACGATTCCTTTCCAGGTCTTTAAGCTCCAGTTCGAAAAGACAGGTACAGCAAATCGTTGGAGCTTGCAGGATAAATCTGCTGCGTTATTCGTCGCATTAAAAGGACCGGCAGCGGAAATCTTGCCGACTATTCCCGACTGTGAAAGGAACAATTACGATGCGTTAACGGGTGCAGTGGAAAGACGTTATGGTAGCGAGCACCGGCGACAGATCTACCAGATGGAGATGGAGAATCGCTGCCAGAAATCCAACGTGACTTTACAGGTATTCGCCTCCGACATTGAAAGGTTGGCTCACTTGGCGATTGGAGATGCATCTGGTGAGCACCTCGAAAGAGTAAAAATCCAGAGGTTCATCAACGGTATGCGGGACGTGTATACCAAGCGAGAGACGTACGCGAATCTAAATCCAACATAGGGCGCAAACGCAGGGCTGAGGGAGACGAATCCAACTCCAATCAGTCGTTAAACTAAAACGAGCCAGCAGGAAGGGCCCGTTGCTGGCTTCAGAAGATGAAGGGCCCATAATCTCCGTCTCACAAATTGGCCGGAATGCGAGCAACCTCACTATTGGGGGATGTGTGAACGGGCAGGAGCGAGTGCTGACAGTGGATACTAGATCGTCACATTCCATTATTCGACCTGATGTGACTACTTTTTATGTGAAGCCACTACCTGGAGCAAAGCTGCAGACTGCAACTGGTGAGCGAACCCAAGTATTAGGAGAAGTACTTTGCGAGGTAATACTCGACGGGTTGGCCTCGTACACGAAGTTTATTGTGGCAGACATTGTGGATGAAGTCATCATCGGCGTGGATTTCCTACTTGGGCGAGGCATGACGATTGACTTCCAGGGAATGATCCTAACCTATGGCGACAGGAAAGTGCCACTTAGGGTTGGTTACGACAACCAGTGCTTCAGCAGACGGTTGGTCTTAGAGGAAGTGCCGAAGATTCCACCAGAAACGTAAGTGGTTAGTTGGGCAGAGGTTGACAGTGATGGCGACGAAATGGTTTCGTCAGGAGAAGGAAGTGGTTCACCGATACAGGAAAAGCGTGACGGTTCCACCAGCTTAGTGAAGAAGAGGTCACAACAAGGAAGTGGTCATGGCGAGCCAGGAAGTGTTTCCGGCAGGAGGAAAAACACTGAACCACGTTTCAATGGTGATACGCCGGTGGTCGGAAATGGAAGCGGCTATGGAAGCAGTAGGCGCGCTTTGAAGTGTCCCGAAAAAGGTGGTCGGCAAAGGCGAGCAGTTAAGCCGGAAGCCAAGGATGTGGTTATACATGTCCGATCAATGAGGTTGAAACAACAATGAAACAATGGGCAAGTTTTAGCGTGAGGAACCGGATTTAGCAAGATGTGCTAAAGGCAGTACAGCACGAAGGCAGGAGCCTGGGTGTCATGGACAGAGGATGCGGCATAGATCTGGCAAAAAGGGTGCCCACGAGAGGAGACATGGTCTAGTCACCACCAGTGGCCGACAGAAGCAGGACCATGTTAGATGGTGCACTACCGGAGATAAGCTGGAAGCAATGCCCAGTAACGCATTGTGGTTGCACATGTCGCAGCAGAAGAAAAGCTTCACCTCCAAGCAAAGACGTGACTGGAAAGATCCGTATAGGATTGACAACCGGCTGAAGGACGAAGTGCATCGAATCCAGACAGCTGGGAGACCGAGAAACAAGATGAAATACTAGCAACGCTTGGATACGTAGGTGGAGGGCAGTGTGGCGAATACTGCGGCAACGCGAAGCGAACAACGAGAAATTGGCAGAATGTTCGAGGAATGACGTAGAATATTCCACAAAGAGAAACGTCAAGTTGGATGAACACTGCGAACAGCGAGAGAAAGAGAATGAGCGATGAACTTCAGAACGTTCGAGAGTTGCCATGAGAGCGAGAGCAGGTATATAAGAGCCACGACATAGCGGAGTTGAGTAAGTTACAAGTCAGCAAGCTACAAGTAAAGTGAGCGAGCTATAAGTTTAATTGTGTTAAAAAGTTTAGTAAAGCATTGTTATTGCTTTAGCAAGTATTGTAAAGTGTTTTACTGTATAAGCGAATATTATAAATTGTTTGTTGTACAAAAAAGTTAATTGTACTATAATTTGGTCATCGTTAGTATTTATTTAACAATACAGCGATACGAACCGAGGGATTTGGGAAATCCGGACGAGGTTTCAAGGATAATCGTAGCAATTTGTATGTACATACATACGAGCATCAATTAGTTGCATTTAAAGAAATGGCGTGTCGTCCATTTCCGCTGTAGCGTACGTAGTGCATAGATAACTTTTACCTCGCCCTATGCACTACAGATGTCGCCCTATGCACTGGACTTTTTATAGGAACTTTTAAAGAAATGGCGTGTCGTCCATTTCCGCTGTAGCGTACGTAGTGCATAGATAACTTTTACCTCGCCCTATGCACTACAGATGTCGCCCTATGCACTGGACTTTTTATAGGAACTTTTAAAGAAATGGCGTGTCGTCCATTTCCGCTGTAGCGTACGTAGTGCATAGATAACTTTTACCTCGCCCTATGCACTACAGATGTCGCCCTATGCACTGGACTTTTTATAGGAACTTTTAAAGAAATGGCGTGTCGTCCATTTCCGCTGTAGCGTACGTAGTGCATAGATAACTTTTACCTCGCCCTATGCACTACAGATGTCGCCCTATGCACTGGACTTTTTATAGGAACTTTTAAAGAAATGGCGTGTCGTTTATTTCCACTGTAGCGTACGTAGGGCGACAGCTAGATGTCATCTACCTCGCCCTATGCTCTACAGATGTCGCCTATGCACTTGACTTTTTTATAGGAACTTTGCAAAGCAAAGGTTTTATGGTGTCGGACACACAACATTCAAAGTTTCTAAGTCCACAACATTGAAAGTTTCTGGATCCACAACATTAAAAGTTTCTGGATCCACAACATTAAAAGTTTCTGGAGCCACAACATTGCAAGTTCATACAAGCGTTGTAATAGTAATTCTCATAAAGGAGTTAGTATTGGTGACAGGTAAAATTCAAAAGTGTATGAAAAAAGATGTCGAATTTCGACAACTGGGTGATACTAGTAACTATAAATCTAAAAGACAAAGAGTATATTTTACCAATTAACACAAAAATACCAACGAACGAAACTGTAGAGAAGGAGAAAAACTTTCAATAAATAACTTTCACAACCAAAAACTTAACTTAACAGACAACGCACCGGTATACATAAAGAACTACAGACTACCACAAACTCAGCAAGAAGAAATACAAAATTTTTACGTACAGTTGGTCACACTAGATATGATCATTCTTTTTCGCTTTATTCCGTAATCGAAAAATTAATAATTTAGATTAAGATAATATTTTTATCAATTTATTTGAGAAAAATAAAACGTTTAGATTATTGTTTGCATTTTCGTCGATTTTAAATTTGCTACCTCAAACACCTCTTTGAGGTAAAATTTTCTAGTGACGGAAGCTGAACTAGAAACACAAAATTTATGATATAATTTCGTGACGCAAATTATACGCATTTTTTAACTGCCTTTGAAACGTACGGAAAATCTTTTTTTATTTATTCGGAACGTTGCGAAATTCCGTATACTGCTAGAAACACAAAATAAAAAACAGAAATTTTGCAACGATTCGTATGAATAAAAAAGATGTTCCCTATGTTTCAAGGGCAGTTAAAAAATTCGTATAATTTTCGTCACGAAATTGATATCATAAATTTTGTGTTTCTAGTTCAGCTTCCGTCACTCGAAAATTTTACCTCACAGAGGTGTTTTATTTTATAGAGTGAGAAGCAATCTAGATTATTCCCAGCTAGCTTCTAACTAGTTTTGCAGCGTATCCTTTAGAGGTACCAAAGAGTAGCTCGGGAATATGCAATATGGTCTGTACCCTTGCGAGACAGTCAGCCTTTTCGTTGCCTTGAAACCCTTAATGTCCCGGAACCCACCACTGCGTTACACTATTGTCGGCTCCCAGGTGGTTCAAGAGTTCACAAGCCTTGATGGGATTTTGAAAGAGTCTAAGGTTTTTAACGCAGCCTGCATACCCGACATAATATTTGTTCTGGCCTCATTTGCTTTCTACAATATGCTTTCTAGATTGCGAAGAGCTCCGCCTGGAATATGGTTGGGTACGAGCCCATTGAACGCACCGGTGAAATATTCGTGTAAAAAAGGTTGCTAAAATGTTTGGAGAAGATATAACTCATTTTCACGGAACCTACCAAAATCCTATTAAGCCTACCAACTTACCAAATGCAATAAAACCTACCAGTTTTGGTAGGAAAAGACAACACTGCCGCGGATGCTCCCTAAAACAAAATATAGTTATACCTTATTGTCCCATAACAAATACATTACCTTGTAATTGTTGCATCTCTCTAGCAATAAAGTAAACATTTTGTAAATTTTTTAGTTTTACTGTATGTATTTTTTTATGATCAAAACATCGTAAACAACGACATGTTATGTTAGCTTACAATTTTAATTTTTCGTAAATTAAAATGCATCAAATGCATAAAACGCACGAAAAGTTACTTCTTTTTTAGCAATGTACTAATTTTTTTCATGGAAAACTGAGATATAATTTAGTACCGTTCCTGAATCTGGCAACCCTACAAACAACTCTGAATTCTATGCAGTGATTCAAGAATATGACATCGCATTGCTTTTTAACTAATGCGTACATACTTAAGGTTTGAAATAAAGATAATTAGTTATTTTCGATTGGTAAAACATTTTATTGTTTATTGCTGGTTAGAGTTATGTATATATCACAAATACATACTAACAAATCATGTAGGATTTTAGGTGACTAGACCATTTTATTACTTAACAATTGTTTTACATTTATATCTTTTTATGTGTAAACATGAATGTACATATGTACATACGTATATTAGTTGTTAAGGAAACAGTTATGTGTTTTGTGATCAGATCTTGCGAATCTTGAAAATATGTAGTTGTATTTGGTTTAATAAATTTAAGTTTATTATTATTATTAGTTAAAAAAGATTGCAAATAACGATTTAGTTTTCATACTTTTTTTTTAATATACATATGTATGTATGTATGTAGTTTTATTTAAACATGGTAGGAAAAATGCCTATATCTAGTGCCACCAGGTAAAGTGCCGGAAGTTGTTGATGAATAGCTGTAACCACCGGGTCCAGCGCCGGTGGTACTAGTCCTCTCGGTGCTGTAATTGTAAGATCCTCCCGGACCAGAACGAGATGATGACTCAACACTCGTAGAGTACGAGGAGCGCTCAGGCCTAGCATAAGAATTGCTAGAATCGTAGGAGCTCTTTTCGACATTAGACTTGTAAGCATATGAATAGTCACTAGAACCCCTCTGGCGGTGGGTACCTGGCCTTTCAGTACACAAATCTAAACGTGGTGTCTGCGAATATGGGTGGCAGAATTCAAAGTGATTAAATGTATTATTGCCTTTAAGTTACATACACTTACGAACGAATTAGTATAAATTCATAAGTTAATATAATAAGCTATAAATATATTTAATATAAATATTTTTATAATTTATTTTTTGTTAATCCACAATTTTCTTATGTAAGGTTCTCGTGAATGATTAGAAGAATTTTTATGAGAATAGGAATACACTCTCATCCTCAGCCTCTAATTAGTAATGAGCAGGGAACGGATTTTTAGGACCTAAAAACCTATAAAAAGGGCAAAATAATATAACGAAATAGGCTAGGAAATACAAAAATAATAGCAAAATAGGCAGGAAATAGCACTAGAATATGCAAAAATGCAAAAGAAAGCACCAAAAAAAGTCAAAACCGCAAAATAATCAAAAATGCTTTTATTTTAGAAATGTTTATTTTACAAGTAAAACGAGAAAAACTATAAACTAGTTTCATTATGTGAAAAACTTGTACTTTGAACTTTTGACTATTTTCTCTTTCCGAGTTTTTAACTCACAAAACTTTAAACTGTATAGTTGTAGTAACATTGAACCACAAGATGCATTTTGAAATTTCCTAGCAGCATTTTCATTAGATTTTTGCGAAAAAAAAAGCCTTATTATACTAAACGTGCGCTCGACGTGAACGTTTAAGAAGGCCTTTTTCTTTGCCTTTTACAATTAATGGCAGAAATGGCAAATATCTTAAAAAAGGCAACGTCAAATAAATATATATGGAATCAAGGAAAGCTAACTCGTAGACATTCTTAATCGAATATACTCTTTCTCTTTAGCAGAAAGAGAGGCAATTTCCATAAAATCCGTTCTCTGGTAATGAGTAAGTGTATTTACTCAACGATGAGACTGAAATGCTATTCTCATGAAAATTATTCTTATCGTTTACGACAACCCTTAATAAATACTCTTGAAAGTTTAAATATAAAAGAAATTGAAACATGTTTGAATTTTTCTACAGAATATATTTTTACACTATCCCAGCGAGATAGTCCAGCGCTGGACCGTTACGAACATAACACTGAGCCAAAAGCACAATGGTTTTTTCAACCAAGTTATGGTTTGAATTTTTCATGGTCAATAAGCCGATTGTAAGAAATGTGATTCAAGTTGAACATTTGAGAACAAATTTGTATATATGGCAGTTGCTGAACGTGCAGAGGTGCTTGCTGTTATTTGTTGGCTTCCAGCAGTACGTAATTTTAATTTAATTTTATTTTTTTTTCTTAATTACATTTGAAGACACAGCTTGCTGTTTGCTAATCCAGTCAGAGGAAACATGTTAAATGATAATAAAAATTTTTGATTTGTATCTCCGAATTACGAAAAAGCATCTGTGAAGTGCAGAACACAAACTTATTCAAACGAAAAATCGCCAACCAAAAGTTTGGATATTGTAAAGAAGATTGTGGTTAATATTACCAAATCATTGTTGAAAATATCAACCAAGACATTGTCAATATTAACCAAAAATCACGTTAATTCCTTTTCAAGTTTGAATTTGGATATATTAACCAATTTTTGGTTGATTTTTCTCTCAGTGAATGTAAGCAGGTACTTACATGAACTGATTCCAGTAAAAAATGCATACTTTTCACGCCGGCGTTCCGATGCCAATATTAGGTTTTTTCCCGTACGCAACGCATGATCATTCCCGTCCTCAACAAAATGGGTAATAGAGAGCGAAAATTGGAACGTATTGGATCGTAAGTGTCTTCTTCTTCCTGCCCGAAACAGCCTGGACTTTTTCTCCGGTTAAAAATGGATAACGTGTCAAAGTGCATATCAGCTGTTTTATGTTTACATGTGGCCTGCATTTGCTTGGAGCATTTAAGGAATACAGAACTGCCTGTTGATGTATTTCTAATCTTCATATACTTAGAATTAAATTTGTGAAACCAAAATTCAATTTCCAAGCGTTTGCTTTTAAGTGACAAAAACAAAAACAACATGAATAAGCTGTTCTCAAATTCTGGGCACGAAATATGGTTTTTTGCGTTCCCGTACTTCTGGACTTTGCTCCATGTTAAGGAGCAAACTTTTCTTTTATTCTCTAATTACCGGATCCGGTCCGGATTGTTAGGGAAAGAACCTGGAAATGGCGTCGTATAGGCGTACGGTTGCCAGACGTACCGATTTTATCAGTACAGTACTGATTTTTCAACTCTTGTACTGATTTTATAATTTTCTTCAATCAGTACGCTAATGTCCTGATTTTTCAAAATTTGTACTGATTTGTACTGAATTTCCAATTCAAGCAAAATACTTTAGAATTTTATTAATGTTTTTACATAACGTTGGATCTTCCTTAAACTCTACTGTAGAAAGTAAGAAGAAAATAATTTAATTATAGTGGGCATGTTTCAGATAATGTTTGATATGCCCAAGAAATTAATACAACGAAAAGATCAACCGTATTATGGGCATATCACCGAGTCGTTACATCCCAGTTGCGATAATATAATGAAGCTTAAATTACTTAAAAAGAAGACTGATTTTTTTGTCCAGTGTTACCTATCTCGAAAATAACTTTCAGTTTAATAACAATAAATATGAATATTCGAATGGCTTTTGCTTATAACTTACAATTCTTTTTTCACAATTTACTGATATTGTAAAAGAGTTTTGCGTACAAGAGTGTGAAGGGTTAGATTTTTGCGAATGACATCCATGGTACGGTCCGTAGGATGTCATTCGCCTGAATCTAATCCTTCAAACTCGCTTGTTATGACAGTGCGAATCGGACTATATCCGTGCGGATGACAAACTTAAACGAAGCAACTGAGAGTATTAAGTTTGCTTCCTGGCGCAGAGAGAAACCTAAAAGTACTTTTTAAATGAAATGTATAGAATTCTTTGACTATTTAAACACTGAAGATGGAAATGGTCTCATTATTGCTATTCAAAAATGTAAATTTCACGACAGCAATTTAAGCGAAAAATGATTTTAGTTTTTTTATTTTTATATGGAAATTGACAGCAAATAAAAAATCATTTTCCATTTAAATTGTTGGTGAAACCGGCTGTTACATTCATAATTTTGCTTTGAATAAAAATGAACTAAAAAGTTCTGATTTTTTTAGCATGAAAAAGTCTAACGTACTGATTTCGCGCTTAAAAAAATCTGGCAACCATATAATAGGCGAACAATCCACTGCGCTAGAAGAACTCCTTGAATTGAATGAATACATGAATATAAGGGGTATTCCATGAGTAAGTAAACCTTTGTGTCCAATTAGTAGTAGTAGTATTTAGTAATCGCGCCTAAACACTATGTGAGCTATCTTTTGTTGAGTTTGTCTCTACCCAAGGAAAATGTAAAACATTTTCCAAATAGAAAGTTTCGGAAGAATTGATTTTCTATAGATTTTGTTTACGAAATTTTGCATTCCTTTAATTTTTATCGTTGTATTTATTGCAATTGAAATGGTTGCCCAGGTTCAAAATTTGTTCATTGCTAAACAATTACTTAGGTTAGGTTAGAGTAGAGGTGGGCAAAACACGTGATTTTCTACGTTATACGTCATGTGACGCTTTCTCACGCGTGAGCGTGAGTGGTTTGGGAGAAAAATCAGGTAAATTCCGTAATCGTTCGTGACTGAATCTTTCGATGGCGTGAGCGTGCGTGAGTTAAATTCTCCATCAATCACGTAATTTTCACATATCGAGGCCTAACCGCGAAAAAGATTTAAGCGACACATTTTTCAAAACTTTCTTTTTGAAGCAGAAATGTTCCTAGAGCATCTAGCTGCGTTTTTGCATCAAAATTAAAAATAAAAACAAAAATGTCGCTTACATCTTTTTGGCGGTAAGGGGGTCGTATGATGTACATATGGCTTCGCGTGGCGCGCAATACCTCGCATCCTCCAAATGTAATACAACATATGAGGTGGCATAGAAATAAATTTATTTTGGTTACCCTGTCTCAAAGCTTCCCTACTTCCTAAATTTAATAGTGCGTAATTGTAGTAGAAGCTCATATTTGATAAGTTTAGTTAGGAGACCATTCAAACGTTTTGAAGGAAATAAGTTTCTTCGGACTTCTGTGAAATTTTCGGACTATCTTACACGTTTTGAAGACATTAATGCGGAAATATAGTTATTTGAAAAAATTAGAAAACAAAAGTTGTGACTATATTTTAAAATTTTGGGTGAAAGCTAAAGATTTTCCACTTCTTAGAAGCTTTTCAAGGCACGTTTTACACATACCAGCTAGCTCAGCAACTTCTTAGTGAACGATTTTTTCTGTGTCAGGCAGAATTCTAGAAAAAAGACTTATAGGTGGCATACACGGTGCGTCTGACTCGCGAGTCATTTGTGTACGTGTTGATTCGCTTCAGAGTCATGTCGGTGTAACTAACACATATTTATTTTCACAAACACATCCAAACCGACTCGCGAATCAGACGCACCGTGTATGCCGCCTATTACACGACTGCTTGTTGAAAACTTCGACAAAATATTATTTTTAAACAAAAATATTTTATAATCACATTGAATGAATATTGAATTCTTTTTTATACTCGTAACACATACATATATACGTATATCGGAGATTTGTAAAAAAAAATCACTCCCGTGACCATCTCTAGGTTAGAGGCAGTGGCAAATTCATAGCAGTTCCATTCACAGTTACCGGATTAGAAAAATATATGATGGAATTTTGACCAAAAATACAAGATGGAAATATTTGGCGCGTACATATCTTTTGCGGTTATGGTTAGGTTTGGGTGTTTAAACCACCCTTGTGGAGGGAAATATGCATATAAATTTCCCATCATTTAGTTTAAGATAATAATGGTAAAAAATATTTTAAAATCTAAAATTTTTAAGATCTCTTTTCAGAGATAGAAGTCGAGAGATCTAGCTTTAATTTAAGCCAGGAAGGTTTTATCACCTTTTGTTTCTTTGCTACAGCTTCTAAAATATTGGTAAAACCGCGACTTTTTGACCCTTTGACCTCGTTTTTTTAAATCTGCAGCTGATGGAAACTTTATGCTTACGGATTCGTATTGAGCACAAAAAAAAATCTATCAAAAACAGCTTTAACATTTGCCATATCAAAATTTTTTTATATTTTTGTTGGGCTATGTTAAACACTAAAAAAATTAACAAAAATTCAGATTTCCGTTTTTTTCCTATTAGTTATAAGTTTGCAAAATAATTCAATGAATAACATCATGCATGCACAGTAGACTGCGCATTATATTGCAACTTTGTCCTACAATGCAAGACTCCCCGCAGAAAGGTTCATTAGGTCATAAAAACGTGATCTGCGAAAATTTTTTAAAATCAGATAACGGAAAGACGTGCCTCAAAGTATCTAAAGTTCAACAAATTCATGGAGTTTTTCACAAAGCGATCAATATTTTGCCTATAAGTCAGTGCGAAATTTAATATATTTTAATGGCACTTGATGGAGTTTTGTCCCCCGATGTCAAAATAGCTATAATATTTGTTTGGTCTAGAACACACATTCACTTTTATTTCTTACAAAATAATTTTGTAACACACTGTAGTATAAGTTAAGAACTGTCATATTAGTATAAGTACTCAATAATGAGATTCTCTCATACTCTCATTTTCACTCATTTTCCAATTCCTTCTATTCTTAAATTGTCAATAGCTTTGAGAAAACGATACTTCAAATAAATTGTTGACTTCACTTCTTCTTGTAAAGCGTAAGCTCGCGGTTTTTTACTTCTACGTTCATCCGGATTCGTACTGCAACTTGTAGAGTTTTCGGCATCGAAGTAAATAATTATTTCTGTACAAACCCAAGCCGAACCGAAGGGTCGGAATTCGCAAAAAATCCATTTTTTAACGAGTTCCAAGGTGTCAAATTAGGCATCTTTTTCATTGGCGATCCTGCCAGGAGACTTCGCATAAGTTGTCCTGCGCAAAACTTCATTGTCACATCATCATACGTTCATCTAGGTGGATCAGCTCGCAAGGATTTGAAACTTCGCATAAGTTGTCCCATGTGTGCCTAACCACGTTTTCGCATCGTCATAAGTTCATCTAGGTGGATCAGCTTGCAAGGATTTTGACACTTCGCATAAGTTGTCCTATGTGTGCCTAACTACGGTTTCACGTCATCATCCAAGGAGTTCATACCTCGCATGGGTAGTAGGGGTGCAAAGGTTGTAACGTTTATCTTCCTCAATCATCAGCCAAGAAGTTTTGGGTCAATTTACAGACATATTCCAGTTATAAAGATCTATAATTGACAGAAAGTGTGCCAAGGTAAATTGCATATATAAGGATCCGTTATCGTTGCATTTATATATGTATAGCTAAAAATCCGCTACAACCGCTGCTATATATCTATATGAGGTGTGCGCATTGTACGTATATGTACATATATTCCCTTTAAGCTACGCCAACGCATACCGAACATTGGCGCTCTTAGCATAAGTATTATAACTGTTCATAATCCAATGCTCTACAATTTCGTTACACAAAGAGAGAAATTGTTTCATACACGCTAGGCAACGCTGTCACCTGTTATTGTCCTATCGTTGTGACATCATTGTTGCGGTAATTTTTTCTGCTTGAGTCTCTTCGCATCGCCGTAGACTTCATAGTACTTAAGAGAAAGTATTTTAGCTTCGAAAACGGTCATTGTTGTGCTAGCTCAGTTTGTCTCAAATTTACATTCGTACGTCGCTGCTGCCATCTTCATACCGTATACAGACCATTTTCGCTTCGCAAAAATGACAGAAAATCAACCGTCACTTGAAGAGTTAAAACAACTTCGAGCGTCTACCAAGGGTAGTATTACCCGCATTAGAAACTTAATTGAAGGAAACAATAATCTTTCCGTAACAGAGCTTGAGTGTCGCCTTGGTATAATTGATTCGTATTACAAACAAGCCTCGTACTACCAAACTCAAATTGAGAGACTGTCCCCAGCTGATAATGGTCGGTCAGATATTGATGAGCTTTATGTAAATGCAAAATGCAAAATATCAGCTGCAATGGACGGGCGTAGAAGACAAAGTTTTTATGAACAAACTCTATGTTTTCCACAAACAACAACAAATCGGTTACCAAACTTGCGTTTACCAAAGTTTGATGGCAAATACATTGAGTATAAAACCTTTATAAATTGTTTTAATAGTCTCGTGGATAATGATCCTAATATACCAGCCATTGAGAAGTTCAACCACTTGCTGACTTGTTTAAGTGGAGAAGCGTTATCCACGGTAAAGGCTTTCCAAGTCACAAATGAAAATTACGCCAAGGCTCTTCAACGTCTCAAAGACCGGTACGATAACAACACTTTAATTTTTTTAGATAATATATCAGCACTTTTTGATATTCCCAAGACAACTAAGAATGTACCGGGGCAGTTGCGACACATAGTCGACACCGTCTCTGCTCTTTACAGCTCCTTACAGTCTCTAGGTTCTTATGAACAAATTTGTGATGCGTTCATTATACAAGTTGCGTTGAATAAAGTTGACTCGGATACAAGAAGAAAATGGGATGAACACATCGACTACGTATCATTACCAAAATGGGTTGACTGCTGCGCAATGCTGGACAAACGTTGTCAACAAACAAATGCGAACTTGAAAGGCGGGTCAGGGCCAGCTGCAGCTCAGTCATCACATCAAAGGACCTATACTAACAACGCGAAAATCAATCATACGTTGCTAGCGAAACGCAGTTCTCAAAGGGATATGTTGTGCGCATTTTGCTCTAAATCAGGTCACAATATATCAACGTGTCAAGCCTTCGTAGTTCTTCCGGTGACTCAGCGTTCATAACAAGTGAAAAACTTAAATCTTTGCCTTAATTGTTTAGCTAAAGGTCATGGATGTTCGCAATGCCCATCAAAATATTCATGTCGATTTTGTAAAAAAAGGCATCATTCGTTGCTACACAATACCTCCGAAACTATTTCCTCACCCTCTACTCCGCCAAACAACAGCTTTACGACAAATGAGTCAGCATCAGTTCATACAACCAGTGTCGAAACCCAACTTGGAGCCTCAGCGCAAGGAGGGCAAGTTATACTTGCTACCGCCTTGATTTTAGCTAGAGACGCTTGTGGAGAGTTCAAGATTTGTAGAGTTCTCTTGGACTCGTGTTCGCAGGTGAACTTTATGACGCAGGCGCTTTGTTCAGGTTTAAATCTTCGTAAGTCTCGTAATTATATCGACGTCTGCGGGATTGGCTCATCCCCACTAAAAATAGCATTTAAAACGCAAACTACCATTCGCTCTCGCATTAATAATTTTGAAACGTCGCTAGAATTCCTAATATCCCCACAAATCTCTGGCTATCATCCTAGTGAAACTGTAGCATCAGCAGATCTAATGATTCCTAGAAATATTAATCTCGCGGACCCTGAATTTCACCGCGCACGTGGAGTCGATATGTTGCTTGGAGCAGAAGCCTTTTTTTTCACTTTTATCCGTTGGGCAAATCCGTCTTGGCGATAACTTGCCTACTCTGCAAAAAACTTTATTTGGCTGGATCTTATCCGGAAAATGCTCTGCTCCACGACAACCAATTAACAATCCATCCCATTGTGCAGCTATTTCTACAATAGATAATATAAACCGTAACGTTGAAAAATTATGGCAGCTTGAAGAAGTCAATTCAAAGAGGCAACATTTGACATCAGAAGAATACCAGTGCGAGACTCATTTTTTGAAAACGGTAACCAAATCCAATGGTCGACTCATGGTAAAACTGCCGTTCAAGGGTGATGTCCGCAGTCTTGGTAATTCGCGAGATATAGCTATGCGACGCTTTTTAGTAATGGAAAATAAACTCGAGAAAAATCCAACATTAAAGAGCGAATATACAAAATTTTTGAAGGAGTACGAAGAACTGGGCCATATGTCGTTAATCAAAAATGTGGAACTAGATTCACCACACTATTTTGTACTCCACCACTGCGTGGTAAAGCCGGGAAGTACGACAACTAAACTGAGAGTTGTCTTCGACGCATCGTGTCGTACGGCTTCCCAGGTCTCACTCAATGAACTACTCATGGTGGGCCCGCAACTTCAAAATGAATTGTTAATTACTCTTTTACGATTCCGGTGCCACAAATATGGTCTTACAGCTGATATTACAAAAATGTATCGGCAATTTTTACTACATCCCGATGATCGTAAGTACCACTTGATTCTCTGGCGTTATGACAAAACGCAACCAATTTCTACATATAGCCTCAACACCGTTACATATGGTACTGCAGCGGCGCCTTATCTTGCAATTCGTAGTTTACAATTCGCAGCAGGGACCTGTCCATATGGGAATGATCTCGGAAAGAAAATCATCAAAACTGACTTCTACTTTGACGATATGTTAACAGGAGCAGATGATCTGCAATCCCTGCTAATGATTAAGAGGGAAGTCTGCGAAGTTTTGAATTCTGCTCAGCTTTCACTCACTAAATGGTTCTGTAATCACCCATCGCTAATGGAATCAGCAACGGATATCAAGAACGTCTGTTTGGACGACAATACCACAACAAGTGCACTTGGAATATCTTGGTATACCAGTGACGACGTTTTCGGATTCGCGTATCATCCAAAAAATCAGACAACTAGCATCACGAAGCGATCAATCTTGTCAACAACATCGTCACTCTTTGACCCACTGGGACTTATAAGTCCTGTTATCATTAAGGCGAAAATCTTGCTGCAAAGGTTATGGGTTCTTCAATGTGACTGGGACGAATCTGTGCCACAAACAATTGCAAGTGCTTGGGAAGCTATTCGCCAAGATTTACAGCAGTTGCACCTCATACGTATTCCGAGATATGTTGGCCTTGGAAATGCTGTCGACATACAAGTTCATGGCTTTGGAGATGCCTCGACAAAGGCGTATGGATGCTGTTTGTATGTTCGCTGCAAGGATGAAGTAGGCAATGTCACAGTAAACCTGTTAGCGTCCAAATCACGCGTTGCTCCATTAAAGGTTCGCACACTTCCTCGTTTGGAGTTATGCGCCGCACATTTACTCGTTAAGTTCTGGAACAAAATCGAAGAGCATCTTAACTGGCAAATTTCCCAAAGGTATTTTTGGTCCGATTCGCAAATAACATTGCACTGGATACAATCGCAATCATCAACACTGTCAACGTTTGTTGGTAATCGAGTATCTGATGTTCAACAATTAACAAAGGACGTAATTTGGAGACATATCCCTACAGAGGAAAATCCTTCAGATCACATTTCACGCGGATTTTCGGTCAACGAACTTGTGGAATCAAATTGGCTTCACGGACCTCCATTTCTTCTCCATGATTCATCAACGTGGCCATCAACATTTAGTGGCTACTTATCCGACAAAGATCATGACTTGGAAAAACGCAAGCTTGCATGTACCTGTGAGGTTACCGAAATACCATATCTGCTTCAAAGACTTCATCAAATAAGCAGTTACATAAAGGGTCTTCGTGTCGTTGCAATTATGCTGCGCTTTAGGACAATGAATCGCCATCTACGACGAATGCCTTACACAGCGACTAGAAGAAGCTCTTAAACGAGTTGCTTGGATTATTCAACAGCATTACTTTGCAAACGAAATCGCCACCTTGAGGAAACAGAATGAAGTTAAGGGGGTGTTCGCCTCACTAAACCCTTTTTTGCAAGATGAGGGCGATTTCCAACTAATGCGAGTTGGTGGTCGGTTGAGACATGCAGACATTCCGGACTCGGCTAAGTGGCCAATACTGTTACCGAAAAATGATTTATTTGTAAAATGCATGATAACATATTTTCATCGCGTTAACTATCATGCAGGAGCACGAGCACTGGTAGCAATAATTCAGCAAAAATTTTGGATAGTGAACTGTCGCGCACTAGTACGTATGGTGGTACACAACTGCATTCACTGCACACGCTATAAACCTAAGCTCCTCACTCAAGTTATGGGTGATTTACCAAAACACAGGGTGACAAGTACTCGACCGTTTACGATAACAGGCGTGGACTTTGCAGGCCCGATTCTTACTTACCTCAAACTAAGAGGGAGAACGCCATTTAAGTCCTATATCGCCGTATTTGTGTGCTTTTCCACCAAAGCGGTCCACCTTGAAGCGGTGACTGATCTCACTAGTGACGCATTCATCGCTGCACTCAAACGTTTCGTGAGTCGACGAGGCTTGCCGTCAAAGATTTATAGTGACAATGCAACAAATTTTGTTGGCGCCGATGCCAAGCTAAAGGAGTTTGCTAAAGCTTTTCAGAGCTCCACCAATGTTAAGAAAATTACTGATTTTTGCTCGTCTAATTTTATTGATTTTTCATTTATTCCCCCCAGAGCACCACATTTCGGAGGACTCTGGGAGGCTGCCGTTAAGTCGGCAAAGGCGCATATGTATCGAACTCTGACGACTGCACGGTTAACGTTCGAGGAGTTGAGCACTTCACTGGCTGAAATCGAAGCGGTTATGAATTCTCGACCACTTGGTGCACTGTCATCAAATCCCAACGACTTGGAGGCCCTAACACCGGGGCATTTTTTAATTGGAAGTTCTATAAAAGGCATTCCAGAACCTACGAAGTTGGTTGAGGATATTTCGAATCTTCAGCGATGGCAAAGAATTTCTGCAACAAAGGCACACTTCTGGCACAGATGGCATCACCGAATTGCAAAATCGTCCACGCTGGCAGAAAACACAGCGAGACTTGCAAATTAATGACCTAGTCCTCATTCACGATGATAATCAACCTCCTATGAAATGGCTGATGGGACGTGTCGCAAACGTTATTGCTGGTAAAGATGTACATGTACGAGTAGCAGATGTTAAAACAGCGTCAACAATCCTGCGGCGCCCCCTAGCAAAGTTGGCATTGCTACCGATTGATTGAAACTAGGAGTTTCAATGGTGGCAGTATGTTTGGCCTAGAACCAAATGTGATAACAACATTCACTTTTATTTCTTGCAAAATAATTTTGTAACACACTGTAGTATAAGTTAAGAACTGTCATGTTAGTATAAGTACTCAATAATGAGATTCTCTCATACTCTCATTTTCACTCATTTTCCAATTCCTTCTATTCTTAAATTGTCAATAGCTTTGTGAAAACGATACTTCAAATAAATTGTTGACTTCACTTCTTCTTGTAAAGCGTAAGCTCGCGGTTTTTTACTTCTACGTTCATCCGGATTCGTACTGCAACTTGTAGAGTTTTCGGCATCGAAGTAAATAATTATTTCTGTACAAACCCAAGCCGAACCGAAGGGTCGGAATTCGAAAAAATTAGGCATCTTTTTCAATATTTTAAACCTCCCCATCTTTTAAAGTTACTGAGTTTTTGTGGGAAAAAGCCGTGCGGCCTCTTGAAAAATTCAACACGGCGTCTCAATATGGCATCTAAACTAACCGTAAATTAGGGTTTGCTTTACAAATTTTGTGCCACCGGAGAACTCAACACTAAAAGAGAAAAGTTCCCTACAACTTTGGCATTTGAATATGCTACGCATTTTTATCAGAAATTGTGAAAACCGTGACAATTCAAAAGGTTTTTGGCAATTTTTGCTAATTATTTACAATAAAAAATTATTTTTTTTAAATTTGTATAAAAAAATGTGGGAAATTAAATTCTCTACAAATTTGTGTACAGCCGTTTTTAACGAAAAATGCAAAATAAGCTTGCTTATCGCAAAAACCCAAAACAACCTAGAATCCCAGATGGCGGAATGTTCCGGTATGAAACTTAGGGACGAGACTGTGGATCCATGATCTACAAGTCAAATAGAAGTAAACTGCATCAAAAGTTCGCTACTAAATTTTGTTTTCTTCGTACCAATTTGATCTAAATTTACTTGGCTAAATTTTAATAACTTTAAAAGTAAAAAGTACTAAAATATATTAAATTTCTCACTGAATTAAAGGCAATTTTGAATACTTTTTGAAAAATTGGCACGTATTTCCGTTGTCCGATTTTAAACATTTTTCGCACGTTATTATGAACAAAGGAAACTTTCTAGGGGGAGTCTTGATTTGTAGCTTAGCAAAAAATTGTCTCCATACAACTAATGGGCAGTCTAATGTATAGGCATGGGCAGAGAATGAGCACACAATAGGCTAGTTTTTCTCAATATTCATCGCAATCTGGATGTTAATGTTGACTCAGTATTAAAAGATATTTTATCTATATCTCGGTGAATTGCATGAGACTTTTCTTTGAGTTTTGCAAAATTATATCCACAATTAAATATATATCCTGAATACTCTAAATAAAACAATAATATTCTTGGTTGTAACGAATGACTGTACATAAAACCTTTGGCTTTTCGTGATAGATTCGTTTTGAGAGATAAGATGAAATGTATGAAAATGTACGAAGCATGCCACATAGATCGTTTTTGCTTCAGCGCGAAGCAAAAAGATGACCAACTCCCATCTTTTTTCGCGCGTTGCCCATCAGCTGGTTCAAATTTTATTTTCTTTCGTTAAAATTCGAGTTTTCATGCAGAACCATCAAATTTCATTACGTTTAAAACTAAATGTATAAAATCCACAGCGATTTCCACGAGAAAAAAATAAAGTACAAAATTGTTTCCTTGGCGATCATTATGGCATACCTTTTCCGTCTTGCCGTAAACGTGCTATGAAACGCCAGATTATTGCGAAATTGCAAGAACTTCATCACGCACACAACGTTTTGGTTAAATTATTTAAGACATCAATGGAATAATCAGATGTGAACGTGAATGTTTGGCGAAAATGTTGGCCCAAAATGTTTCGATAAGAAAAAAAAAATATTTTGGGGTGGGACGAAAATAAAATATTTATAAAATCAATTTTGGTTAATTGGTAAATAAATGTTTCCTTCGTCCCTATGCATTAACATTCTTCTTCTTCTTTATTGGCGCTGTAACCGCCTAAGCGATTTTGGCCGACTCCAAAACAGCACGCCAGTCATTTCTATTCTGTGCTAACTGACGCCAATTGGAAATGCCAAGTGAAGCCAAGTCCTTCTCCACCTGGTCTTTCCAACGCAGAGGAGGCCTTCCTCTTCCTCCGTTACCAGCATCGCGGCCCCGTGCATTAACATTGCGTTGAAAAAATTAAGCAATTCATTTAATAACCCCCGGAATTGGGGTGAGCACAGCAAAGAAATACTTACTAATATAAAGTTTTTAAACTTAAGTAAAAAATTAAACGTGACATTTAGGAATATACTTATGTATGTATTTAGCTCAAAATTTATTTAAAGAACTCCGTGGAAGAGAGCCTTTAACCTTGTATTGCTAGAGACCTGAGAACCCAACTTAATTTTTAAGTTATTGAAGGACCTTACTCAACTCATAGCTACGTACAGTGGGCCGTGAGTAAAACAGTCATCTTTAAGGTATAGCCCAACTTTCTACAATGTCTGTCTAAGGGCTTTATTAATCACTAGCCAATGCCCGCTTACTTCGCGGCGCCTAATAAGAGCTTTTGCGTTGGCCAATGCAAAAGAGCGTTTAAAAACAAAATTAGTCTGTAAAGTCAAAATTTTTGATTTAAGTTGAAACCACTAAGGCGCAGTATCCTCCTCACACATAGGCCCATAGTAGTAACGCTGTGATACCAGATGGAATACCAATCTCTTTCGGTGTCATGAGCTTTACCGATGGTCTTATTTCCACCTGTGAGATCTCTG
>NW_016160057.1:0-27995 GCF_001687245.7 Rhagoletis zephyria | reverse complement strand
AACCAAGTCGGTGCAGCCGTTTAGTAGTTTAGTGAAATACATTGTAAAGAGAACTGTATGAAATTGTAAAACGTGACGTCTCAGATTTCTTAATTTTTTGGCAGCAACCACGAAAAGTTTTAATTTTTTTTACCGAAAAACCTTCCACACAGAAACAAAAAAAAAGTAAGTTTGTGGTTATATCAAGGTGAAATTTTGAGAACGGTCCGTTGCTAACTCTAAATATAACAACGACGCACTGGAAAAAGTTAATACGTTCAAATAGCTAGGAATAATGATCGAATAAATTAAAACAAAAAAAAAATGGATTCTATATTTTCAATTAGAGCTCTAGCAAAACTGCATTTAATTCCATACATTAGCTTTTGCGTGATGCGCTTGCAAACTAACAGACAAACAGAAACAGAAAATGGGCAAAATCGGACAATAACCACGCCTACCTCCTATATAACGGTAATTTTTAGAAATACGAAAACTGCGCTATTTTAGTAACTATTGAAGATTATTCACTCAAAATAGATGTTTACAATAATTTTTAGACGAAAATTAAGGATATTATAAATTTTTGGAAAATGGGAGTAGCCACGCCCACTTATGGTTACATGTGTATATCTTGGTAACTGCTGCACAAATTTCTTCCAAACTTAGCACAATTTTTAAAATCGGATAATAATCACGCCCACATCCCATATAACGGTAATTTAGAGAAATGGGAAATCTTCGATAAATCAGTAAATATTAAAGCTAATTTATTCAAAATTGATGCTTGCAACAGTTCTTTACCAAAAAATACGATTATGATAAAATTTTGGAAAATGGGCGTGGCACCGCCCACTTATGATCACATATATGTATCTCGGTAACCTTTCTACCAATTTGTACCAAACTCGGTATGGTTATTGTGCTGGCCCCATAAAAGAGAAATGTTGAAAATTATTGAAATCGGACTAAAATTACGGCCGCTTTTCACATAACGGTAAATTTCAGAAATGCTGGAAACTTCAATATTTCGAAATTTAAGGACGCTAATTTACTCAAAACTGATACACTCTGGCTTACCATGTAGCGGTAGCTTTCGGAAAGGTGAAAAACATGTATTTAATACTTGCGCCGGGTATTTAATGGTCGGCTCCGCCCGAACTTAGACTTTCTTACTTGTTTATATATATATTTTTTTTAGTTATGTCTGCGAAATGTCACTGTCGGAGTGTGTACTTTCATCTGCTTCATCAGTCGCAACTCTTGGGTAACTATGACCATTTTTTCGTACAGACCCTGATTGATATAATACGGAATTTGACATTGTTGCAAGGTCGTGCAAAGACTGGCTTAAGCAGTATCTAAAAGTAGGAATCATGAAAATTTTAAGAAAAGTACATGACAGTGCAGTGTTTAGATTGCCAAAAAAGTTCGGATTTGTTCATATGTTTTGACGAAAAAACGCCTAATTTTGACACATTCCTCTCGCTACGTCCCTCATCATATATTAAATGCTTTTATTTGATAAAAATAGAGCATCGGTATCTATGCCAAATACATTCTTTTCAGCGTTCTGGCACACCACTGTGATAAACAACACAACACTTTACAAAAATGTCTATTTTATTTGTGTAATTTTTAGAAAACAGACTTTCAAACCATCAAATTTGACCTACAAAAAACTACTAAAGTTGGCTTTAAAACACCAAAGGATAATTTTTTCTATGTAATTGGGCATTTCTTAACAAGTTGGAATTATCAAAACATCAAAATTCCACTTTGATTTTTTCCGTCTAATGTCGTACAATGGCCCATTGTGCAACATGAGCACCCCCTGTGCGAGATGCGGAAACCAATACGAGTGGAGCCTTGGGTCACAGCAGAAAGAGAGGGAGCTTCGGTGAGGCCACTCCTTATTCTTATTCTGTTTAAGGGCTCACTTAAGTCTGCAGCATCTGTTCACCAGTTGGTGTGGCTGCAAACGGGTGTCTGTATTTCAAAAAGCGGCTCGCTATGTTAACGTGTGTTCGGAAGAGAACCCCAAGTTGATGAAGACACGGCAAACGTTTAAAGGATTACGATCTGTGGGCATGCACCTGGGATGTCCGGATTCTTAATGCGAAGGTGCTTCTGCCCGGCTGGTTGATGTCCTCTTAAGGACAAAAGCTGACATCACTGCCATTCAGGAAACGCGTTGGACGGGGCAAGGCAAGACATTTCTGGGGCCTTCCGACGTCTACTACAGCTGCCATGTAAATGAGCGCAAATTCGGTGTGGGATTTGCGTCGCCAAGTACTGTCGTTCACCTCGCTGGACGAGCGTCTAGCCACAATCCGCAACAAAGCGAGATTCTTCAAGATCTCGCTAATCTGTGCCTGCGCCCCTACGGAGGAGAAGGACGAGGCGTCCAAGGCTCTTTTCTATGAGCGCCTGGAGCGCCAAACGAACGCTGCCCCCGCCCTGATATCAAAATCGTGCTTGCCGACTTCAATCCCAGGGTGGGCAAGGAAGGGATATTTGGTACCACCGTCGGAAAATTCACCCTCCACGACGAAACATCCGACAACGGACTGAGGCTGCTCGACTTCGCCTGGGCCAGAAACATGGTAGTATGCAGTACTATGTTCAAACACAAAAAGATCCTTTAAGCTACGTGGTTGTCTCTAGATCGAAAAACGAGAAACCAAATCGATCATCGTGTGATAGGCGGAAGGTACGCTTCCATTTTTTATGACGTACATACGTACACTCCGAGGCCCAAACAGGGACTCGTAACACTATCTTGTTGCAGCCAAGTTACGCACCCGCCTCTGTTTAGCAAAAAATGTTCAACCAAAAAGGCAAGGAACATCGAAATGCTGCAGTAACAACAGATGGCCACTGCATTCTCTACTCGACTCTCACATCTGGAACCACATTTCCCGTTCATTAAGTACCGCCGACGATTTCAGCGAGTCCGAAAGAAGAACTGGTACGATGAGGAGTATCAAGAAGCTGCAGAGAAAAAAATGCCGAACATAGGTCCACGCACCGATCGGACGCAACGCGAGCCATGTGGGACCATTATAGGAAGCTGAAGAGAGAAACGAGACGTATTTGCAGAAATAAGAAGATAGAGACAGAAATACGTGAGTGCAAAAGCTAGAAATGCTGGCCAATAGGAAAAGCTCCCGAAAATTTTACCAGAGATTTAGGTGACTTATGGGATGTTTTGAGACCAGGGCGAACTCTTGTAATAACAACAATGGCGACCTAGTGACTGATGTCCGGAACGTACTTGAATTACTTAGGGAACACTTTTCCTCCCTACTGAATGGTAACAGCACTGAAAGCTAAGGAAAAGACGAACTCGAGTCCTTAGTCAATGAGGACGAAGTCGATGTTCCACCACCTAACTATGACGAGGTACGACTAGCAATAGCGTGCTTGAAAAACAATAAAGCTGCTAGAACTGATAGCCTTCCAGCTGAGCTATTTAAGTACGGCGGCGACGAGTTGATAAGTTGCATGCATCAACTCTTAAACAGAATACGGTCAGATGAACGCAAGTCCGACGACCGGAACCCACAAGAAAAGCGCCCCGCCAGTCGTGCCAACTACCGCGGGATCAGTCTTCTAAGCATAGGTTACAAGGTCTTATCGAGCGAGTGAAAGACTGAAGCCCACCGTCTACACCGTTGACCAATACCACTAGCTCCGTCAGAATTTGGAAAGACCTCTCCGAGCCGTTTGCTACCAAACGGGGTTTCAGACAGGGTGACTTCCTTTTATGTGATTTCTTTTATCTGATGTTGGAGAAGATAATAAGAGCTGCAGAACTGAACCACTCAGGAACAATTTTTTACTAGAGCGTGCTATTGCTAGCAAGAACCGCGAAGTCTGTTCTTCCTTTTCCAAGTTCGATAAAGAAGCAAAGCGAATGGGTCTGGTGGTCAATGGGGACAAGACGAAGTATCTCCTTTCATCAAGCAAACAGTCAGAACATTCTCACCTTGGCACACCCGTCACTGTTGACAGTTATAATTTCGAGAAAGAAGAGAATTTCTTCTACTTGGGAACCAGCATTAACACCGTTATTAATGTCAGCATGGAAATCCAACGCAGAATATCTCTTGCCAACAAGTGTTGCTTTGGACTAACCCAAATATTTTACCTACTAAATCTGGGATGTTCTATATTTTGGTGGTATTACCCATGATACAAAAAAGAAGGTAGTTTCTCTCTATGATTTTTGCCGCCATGTTAGCTATTTGACTTTTGCTGGCATTATGACCTCTCTATCAAAATCAAGCTATCAGCCACAAAAAAAAATATTTTTCAACTGCCTTTGAAAAAATTTCAAACAACAGATTTTAAAACGAAAAATCAGTAATTTTAATAAAATCAAAAATTAATTGCGCGTTTGAAAACTGTAGGAATCTTATAAATTTTTGCAAGGATTCCAGATTGAAGTTTTCAAATTTTCTCGTTTATTAAAAATATGTCGTTAGAAGCTTGTAACGTGAAGGCATAAAATCTTTCCGAATTACGATTTGTTTGTTCAAAACAATACACGTATGTATGTCCTCAATTTCAGAGGATTTGGAGAAACTCAATCGTATGTAAGTATATTTGCATACATATGTACATTATACTACATATGTATATCACTCCCCACAAAAAAAAAAATCGGTACTGTTTTTCCATTGGAATTTTAAAATCTCTTATATTTTTAGACCTTCACCAAAACATTTCGGAAAAATATTATGATTTACGTCAGCTGGACCGATTTGAAAATACCTCCTTGAGTTTATGAATGAAAATAGGTTTTTTAAAGTATTTTTTTTGAAAAAAAATCGCCTCAGATGGCAAACCAGTTTAAGCGTAAAAAACCGAGAGTTTTTTTAGTGATGCAGTCCAATGCACATAAATAGCAAAATTGCAGATATTTTATAAAAATCCGCAAATCTTTACGGCCCTGACATGCCTTCTTCTTTTCAGGTTTCCTGAGGTGAATTAATGTAATTCGCTATTTGCTTGTTACCACGCAAACCTTCTAATCATAATTATTGCATATTTTAAAACTCCAAAAATTAACTATTTAGGATTGTCTGAAAAGACTAAGAACCATCAAAAACTATAGAAACTCCCATCCCAAAATACCATCAATTATATTTTGTTAATACCAATGTGGCAACGCTGCTTCTAAAATGTACAATTTATGAAACTTCAAAAATACCTGTAACCGTCAACTCGGAAGCTTTTTCCGGTATTGACTGAAAATGGGTTAAACTGGCCAAAAGTCCACTTTTTTAAATTACACATGTAAAAAAAAAATCGAGTTATAGCCCGAACACAATGAAAACGACGAGCTACGGACCACAGCTGTCAAATTATTTCAACACGTACTCTTATGTAGATAATTATTATGGCGACGACCGGGCTACGCGACGACTGTGGTTGTAGTCAGATTAGATCTAATTCTATTTTTCCAGCGACAGATAAGGTGCTTCCTCTTCTTTTATGTCAAACTCATACAAATTTATGATGTCGCTGCTACGTTCAAAAAAATCATGTCGTCATCGACAAAGCATTTAGATAATGAAGATAACAAATTGGAAGCTGTGGCCCGTAGCTCATCATCTTCAATGTGTTCAGAACTTTAGGCACTAAAACTGTCAAACTATCGATGGCACTATCGAAAACAATTCTATCGAGTTGTCTCTTCTTGTTATCTACGTTCGTTGGTTATACCTTATTTTGGCGTAGGTAGAGCTGAACTTACGAGGGCTATTTTTGAAGAAAAAATTACATCGACATCGACCTCGACAACAATAATAGGGCGGATTGCGTTCTTTGTAAATTTGTTTAGGTGTTTATTACTGTACACTTATAGAAATAAAAGAAAATATCGTCGTTTAAAGTACAAAACCGCGTCATTCGCAAAGCCGCGTAACTGACATTTGCTGCCAAAAATTGGAAGTAGGGCGTTCTTGAAAAGTTTTGTGATACAGGGCGTTTTCGAACTGGCTGCCGAGATAGGTCGATCTTCCACTAAGGCGTCGAACTACGACTACTATTTTCTTACTACGAAGATATGTAGGACAGAGGTATAAATATTAATAAATTCATAGATGTGAAGTAAATACATATCGTCACCTTTATGCCGGAAGCATGAACGTGCAAATTTACCAATTTTGAGTTATTGGGTTGACTTTATTAACCTTTGGATGTTCTATGTTATACCAAAAGCCAGAATACCATGCGTACATGGAAAGCACACATTTCACAATGTCTGTTACATGAATGCAGAGTTAAGTCTCGTAAACAAACTTCAAACTTGAATCCCCAAAATTTAAGTTTTTACACATTCATGTTTCTCGCATGCGGGGAACGATATGTACTTGCCGATTTGTTTTACAAAAATTATTTAAAAAGTAGACGTCTCGGTTGCTCAGCAAATCCGTTAATCGTTTCTGCAATTATTTCACATTGATTCTCTAAAACAAATTTTCGATGTATGCTTAAGATCCAAAAACGTAAAGTAAATTTTATAAGAAATTAAACTGATAATTTATTACGACTAGTAGTAACCCCCGAAATTCAGGTGAATGCAGTAAAGAAATAGTTACTTAAATTAAAAAATTAAAGTTAAGCATATAATAAAACGTGATATTCGTAAATATACTTCAGTGTTTAGTAGAAGAATTATTTAAAAAACTTCGAGAAAGACAATAATTAATCGTGTACTGCTAGAGGCTTGATAACCCAGAAAAATGCCGCCGTCTATGAAAGGCATTTAGTATCACATTTTTAAACTAAAGCTTTCTTAACCCTTTCAGTATAAAATTTCAACCACTGATTCTAAAAATTTTAATATATGTATACCGGCTAATTATGTATAGTTCATTTCAAAAATTACATCAACAAATATGTAGAGCTTTGAGCTTTGCTTTGAGCTTTCAGGGTCCTTTATAATGGTCAGTGATATCCTAGGTGTTTAAAAAAGAAAGTGATGTCAATTATTTTTATTTTTTGCTTTTATGAAATATATTTCAAAACTATGAATAACACTGTGCCGCAAAAACAAAAAAATTTCATAACACACGAAAGAATCGATATACCCAAATATAGTAAAACTGCGTTTTTAGTTCAAAGGACTTTGAAATTTTAAAGATATGATTAATTCAAAAAATTATTTAAAAAAATCAGTGCTATGTTGAATAACAATATGGGCACCAAATGAAGGAGGAAATTCTGCTAATTTCAAAAACAAAGTTAATAAAGTTTGCAGGACGAAATTTGGTGATGTGTGTGTTTCAATAATAAATATTGAAAGTTTTTAAGCATTTTTAGGGACAAAATTTGTAAAAGGCATTCGTCCTTATGCACCAAAAAATTGAATCTGTTATAATTCTATACATGTTATAATATAATTCTATAGAATTTTTTCTTATATTTGATACCCTTATCTTTATACTACATTGCACTGAATTTTTTAAATAATTTTTTGAAATAATCATATTTTTTAATTCCAAAGTCCTTTAAAAAAAATTCCTGACGTCAGAGAGAAAAACTAAGTACGTGATTCAAACAAATGACCAAGTGTTGGTTTTTTTTTTTAATATTCGTAATGCTTTTAGAGCTAATTTTTATACCCGAGCGCACTTGTGCACAAGGGTATTATAACTTTGTTCACATAACGGTTGTTTGTAACAGGCAAAACGAATCGAGATAGACAAATGTATACATAAATGATCAGAATGAAAAGAGAAATCGATTAAGCGGTGACTGTCTGTCCGTCCGTCCGTCCGTCTGTGCACACGATAACTCGATATCTTAACGAAACTTGGTATGTGCACTTCTTTTGGGCATAGGACGGACGGTATTGAAAATGGGCGAAATCGGACCATAACCACGCCTACCTCCCATATAACGGTAATTTTCAGAAATACGAAAACTGCGATATTTTAGTAACTACTGGAGATTATTCACTCAAAATTGATATTTACAATGATTGTTAGACGAAAAATAAGAATATTAAAATTTTTTGGAAAATGGGCGTAGCCACGCCCACTTATGGTTACATGTGTATATCTTGGTAACCGCTGCGCCGATTTCTTCCAAACTTGGCACAGTTGTTGGCCCTGGCACAGCATACCAAACGGGCGAAAATTTTTAAAATCGGACAATAACCACGCCCACATCCCATATAACGGTAATTTAGAGAAATACGAAATCCTCGATAAATCATTAAATATTAAAGCTAATTTATTCGAAATTGATGGTTGCAACAATTCTTCACCAAGACGTTTACGTTTATGATAAAAATTTGGAAAATGGGCGTGGCACCGCCCACTTATGATCACATATATGTATCTCGCTAACCGTTCTAGCAATTTGTACCTAACGGTATAGTTATTGTGCTTGCCACATAAAAGCAAAACGTTGAAAATTATTGAAATCGGACTAAAATTTCGGCCGCTTTTCATATAACGGTAAATTTCAGAAATGCTTGAAATTTCAATATTTCGAAATTTAAGGACGCTAATTTACTTAATATTTATACACCCCGGCTTATCATGTAGCGGTAGCTTTCGGAAAGGTGGAAAACATATATTTAATACTTGCGCCGGGTATTTAATATTCGGCTCCGCCCGAACTTAGACTTTCTTACTTGTTTTTTGTTATTTTTCTATAAAAATACCGGTTACGCTTTAACCACATAGTTACAACAAACTTTGTACAAAATTTAGGACAATTCCCCAAATTTTCATCAAAATTTAAAATTTTTAATCTGATTCTTTATAACATTTTTTGGTACGCAATTTTAGTTGAATGAAGTGCCAGTTTCAAACGGTTAAAAAATCCCGTTGATTTCTGAGAATTTTTTTTTGGGACGGATCTTTGCACTTTTTCCATATCAGCATTAGTTCATATGAAACAAAATGCCGGGGACTGTTAGCAACAAAATTTCAAAAAATCAACACCATTTTTGTAAACTACACTTGTTATATAAAAAGTAGTCTCCAAAAGACAATTATCAAAAATCAGCGCGATTTTTTAGCTGGTTGAAACTTACGCTTCATTAGATTAAAATTGTATTGGCTAGAAAACTGCATACCCAAAAATGTTGTAAAGATTCAGATTAAAAAGTTATTGAATTCTCCTAAATTTTGTATAAACTTTGAAACTGTGATTTATATTTTTTACTACTGGCAAATAGTTTTAAATGTTCACGATTCACTGATTTGTGAGCAAATAGCATACAAATTTTACGCTCTTAAATATGGCGGTCGCTCAGAAAACATGTTTAATTAGCGCTAACTAATCATTGCGTGCGATTACTGAACATGTTTACTGAGCACTCAATTCGGTGAACGCAGCCAATGTCTCATAAATGCCAACCACTACATTCATGCATCTGTCTAATAGATACTAAAGACCCCTTTCAGACACGTAAAGTCTTGATTTCAAGCACGGCTGCCACATTTGGTCACTTGTAACCAGAATAGGTAACTTTTTGAGTCCTTGGTAACTTGCCAACTTTTTTTTTATTTTGTTAACTTTTGGTACGTTTGCCGTGTATAAAGTCAGACTAAAAAAGTTGAATTAATTTGATAAATTGCACTGTGGTTGTGTTTAGCGGTGACAATACTACTAGAAACAATTGCGTTGATCAGACAACACAGCGCTCAGCAAAAATAACTAACCACAAATGGAAGAAAATTATCGCTGGGCAGTCTACTCGTTAATTTATCACAGTGTGGGGCGCCTGTCACACGTTCAATATTTATTGTGATATTTGGATCGTGATCCATATTGATGGTTTTCAAAATAGTGATGGATCGCGCGGGAATGCTACATTTTCAATATTTATCGCATCACTATTTACATGTTTTTGTGTCGAGAAGTTTAAAGTCCAATAGATAAAGCCTGGAAATCTTATCTTATAGCGTTTTCTCGAAATAATGTTGTTTGTAATGTTTGTTCTGCCCCTGCGCCAGGGCTGTCAAGCTTTCGTGTTCCTTTCTCAATATCTTCACATGCATATTGCGTTCTCTTTCTTTAAAATGTTGCACCCTGACAATGATACCATATAAGAAGGTGAAATTTTTTTCGAGAAAAGAAAATTATTAATGTTATTTTATTGAAAATCATCTATAATTTGTATTATATGTATGGTGATGCCACAAAATGCATGCTATTGATATCACGAAATATGCCAAACGTTCAATACTTATTGATAGATCTTTGATCCATATATAGAGGATATGAAAGAAGGAGGTTTGAACAGAAGAATGTGCGGTGTATTTGGCCGCTTTAGCGTTTCGGTATATGCATTTAAGTCGAGTTTTTAAGTATTTTTTTTTGTTCTGCGGCTAAGATCCGGTTTAAAACACAATAGGTTAAAGCGCGGTTTTATGAAAAGTATATTCTTCGGCCGCTGTAGTGTAGTGGTAAGCAGTGCGCGCTTCCACTCCGCAACGCCTGGGTTCAAGCCCTGGTAAAAGCAACATCGCAAAAAATATAGAAAAAGGTTTTTTCTTAACAGCGGTCGTCCCTCGGCAGGCAATGGCAAACCTCCGAGTATATTTCTGCCATGAGAAACAGCTTCTCATAAAAATACAATCGCCGTTCTGAGTGGGCGTAAAACTGTAGGTCCCTCCGCTTTGTTTGACAACATATGTGTAAGCGTTAATCTATTATTATTATTATTATTATATTTTTAAACGCGTGCGTTGCAAAAATATTCATGTGTTGTTTTTTTTCAAAAAATTTTTTTATATTCTTTTTACACGTACATATACGGAGATTGAATAAAAATGTATTTATTTACATATGTGAATGTATCTAGTTATTATATAAGGCCTTGAGCGCTAGAGTAGCTTAACTGACATTTCAAAAAAAGTTGAGGTGCACCTTTAAATGCTTTACCAGAACCGAAACGGTAATAGTCCGAGGCACGCCCTTTTAGTTTTTTTGTACTATAATAATAATAATAATAATAATAATAATTCTACATCACGAAGGTGCAATGATTTTTTTAGTAAAATACCGCATTTATTTTTTGTAGATCCTTCTTTCTCATATTACTAAAAAAAATTTTGTAAAATGAATTTCTAGTTCTCTTTTAATAAAACTACTTATTGTACCCATGTCTTATTTATGGCAAATAAACGAGGTCTATTTTTACAGTTTATTGTATAATAAAACGTTGTTTTTGACTTGGTAACTTCTAGGTAACTTTTTTTGTAAATTTTGGTCGGAAAACTTTTTGTCGTGTGGCAACCGTGATTTCAAGTCTGCTCGTCCGTAGGTGAAGGAAGATAGACGAATGTACTCTTCCCTCTCTTCTGACCTGCTTCGCAAATGAACCGAGCAGACTTGGAAGCAATACTTGACGTATCAAAGTGAATAAACGTACACTATCTACCATCCACTTAATATATACATATCGTCGTCTCAGAAAACGGATGTCGAATGTTACAAAACACGGTTTTGAGAAAATTGACTTTGAAGTTTAAGGTCGAATTAATCCGAAACTGTACGGTAGATTTTTGTAACTTTTGAAGGAGACGTAGCTGGTGTTATTAGTTTTGATTTCCCATATTTTTACATTTAATATCTCTTAACGTTAATGAGAAAATTTACTTTTCATTCCGTATACATTTGTCGTAAGTAGCGTTTACTCACCACTTTGTTTTGTCCACAGAACATACGACAATAGTAAAGTATCTATTTCAACGACGATGGTATAATTTGATGAAAAAAACAGACATATTTATTAAATAATGATTACTTATTAGAAAAAACATAACAAAAACATAATCATGTATTTAATAAAAAAAATCTGTACATCTCTTATGCTGTAAATATGTTACGAACATACGTTTTCTTTATATAAAAACAAAAAACAATACTTAAATTCAGTCTTTTGTACATTTTTATCTCTTTCATTTCATTGGAGACTCAGTGCAAGCTAAAATTTAAAAATTTAAAATTTTAAAATTAGTTACTTAGTTTAATTTTCAATTTTAATTGTATCGTTATAGTAGAGGACCATCCAATTGTCGTAAGTTCAAAGTTTTGCGATACATACGACAAATGTTTTATGATTAAAAAAAGATTACATTTGTATGGGAATTTGTCGTATGTGCCACATACGACAAACGTTTTATGATTAAAAAAAAGGTACGTTTGTATGGGAATTTGTCGTATGTGACGCATTTTCAGCACATACAACAAAAGGCATACCCAATCATTAATATTATGTAACATACGACAAAATGCGCACGAAATATCTCAAAAACTAATGGAGATATAAAAAAATGGATTGCAGAAATCGAAAGAGCATGTCCAACTTAGTAAATCTGCATCAAAATCCCAAAATCGTGATTTTGCACATTCGTCATCCGTTTTCTGAGGCGACGATATGTAGATCTGTGCATATACACATTAGGGCAAGACTCCATGTAATTAGTGTTGCCGCGATCGAAAAATAAAATTTATCAAAAATCGATCAACTTTTTTAAAGGGTCTTAATAAAACGAAAATGCTTGCTTTGAATAAAGCCTTATTTGGGCTTTTCTTATCAAGTTTGGTTAATTGGTAATAGAAATAAAAAGTATGCAAGTAAAGGCAATCTAAGGCTCAGTTTTGTCGTCAAAAGTAAGGATTTTACAGTCTAACAGTTGCTTAATTTGAAAACTATTATTTACCTGCATATCCTTTTAGGCTTTCAACATATTCTCGTATAATAGCACTGGTTTACAGCAAAAATGTTTTATGGATGCCACTATCCAATTCCTATGTAGAATCGCTCGGTGATTCCGAAAACCGAGATAATTTTTTTCTATGGATAACTTTTCGAGATATTTTCAGTTTTTCGTTATTCAGCTCAAAAAAGCCGTATGTAGCACCGTACACATATGTTTACGACTCGGAAAACCATTAGGCGATTGAGTTACATACATAGGTTTGGTTAAAATTAAATAAAAATTTAATTTCATTTTGTGATATATATTTGATTTCACAGATCATAGGTATGTCATTGTGCTTTTCTTACAATCATTCAAACAAATTTAATTTCAAATTGAAAAAACATTTCTTTGAAAACAATTTAAAGTCGCACACAGGAGAACCGAGAAGATTGAACAATCGATTTTAGAACTGGTTCGGAACTGTAGAATTTAAGACTAGTTCGGAAGTATCGAAAAAGGGATGCAGCGGGGGGCAATTGACACTCCCTCGGACATCGCTTTGTTAAATTCGCATATATGTACGTCCCATTTATAAATGGTCTATAAGTTCTTAAGCAAACAGTTCCCTTTCCTGTGTTGCCGGCCGCGCTTATGGATTACTAGCAAATGCCTGCTTGCTTCGCGGCGCCTAATAAAATCTTTTGCGTTGGCCAATTCAAAAATAGCGTTTAAAATCAAAAGCAGTCTGTAAAGTAAACATTTTTAGTTTAAATTGAAACCACTAAAAAATGGAATCCTCCTCACACATATGCCAAGAATAGTAGCGCTGTGATTCCATATGGAATACTAATCCCTTTCGATATAATGCGTTTTACCGATGGTCTTGTTTCCACCTGTGCGCGCATAATATTCTTCTATGATCCTCCAACTTCAGCGTTGGTCCGGTGTACCATGTAAACCAATAAAAGTCCTTATACGGAAACTCAAGAGCACAGATGAGCATTTTCAATTATAGGAGGGCCAAGAATCCTCGCTGCCCCACAGGATGAAAAGTACATTGGCTAAATGAGTCGTGGGATCTCATGAATATCGTTCAAATGACGCCACTGATATACCTATCGTGTTCCTTCTTTGACAGATGTGGTAGAATCTTTCCTTGTCAATTCGCCACTTTTACAATTCGGCTTAATATTTATGAATTGGTTTCCTTTGTGTTTTACTGCTGCAATAACGGCCGCCTCGAGCAACTTCGTCAATCGGAGTTAGATGCAAGATCACGCTTACACAGTCTTACGGTCTTTATATGCATACTTAAACGCATCCTTGATTAAGCCATCTGAAAAGTAAATTCCTCTAAGATAAACATAGGGCCAAAGCAGAACAAATCCCGCGAGGGTTTCTATATATTTCGGGTGCAGCGCCATCCATTGGGTCCCTTTTCTGCAAAACCTTTGCTTGTCATGAAATGAATACGAATTATGAATTCCAATGAGATTTTATAAAAAATACGGATTTTCTAAATACCTAAACTCCAGCGGTCCATTCTTAGCAAATGCGAATTTGAACGAAATCTGTTAATAAATACGACTTTTATAAGTAACTCTACTCCACTAATGGCCGAAGGCCGCCTACGCAATAAGAAGTTCTGCGCAAAAATACTTCCGCACCCCTTTTCCGGCAGCACAGATAGGAGAATTCTACTTAGTAAGGGTTATAATCCCTAAGCGAGGCTGAGGGCCGCCTACCCAGAAAGAAGTTCATTTTCTTATTTAGGCCATTTATAAAGGGGGCATACATATAAGGGAAAATCTTTTGAGGAGGGGACTTTTCAAGCCCTGCAGGACTGGGTCTAAATATACTAGAAGCGCACCAGTTCAGAAGTAGAGATTTTCTGCACAGGGTATATATGTGAATACATATGTACATGTATACAAATATATGCACATACATACAAATATATGTACAACCATTCAAACATATTTACATATATGAAAATATTGCTGCCCATAAATCAATGCTGGGCACACTAAACCAGTCTCATTTTGTCGTGATACCCTGCAAAAATCGTGGAACCATGTAGTCTATTTGTGGTAAATTGGAGTACTTACAAAAGTGTTCCTCTGTCATGCTGTAGCGGACCAACTCGTGTCTCTGCGCCACCTTATTGTTTGTTATATGATCACTGCTCGTGTTTTAACGAAATGTGATTGAAGTTGAGCATTTGAAAGCACATTTGCATGTCTGGCTGTAGCTGAACGTGTAGAGATGCTCGCTGTTAGTTCTTAGCTCCCAGCATGTTCGGGTTCGAATGCCGTCAGAGGCAACATGTAATTTTTAATTTTTGCCTTGGTTTTTATTAATTTTGAAAAAGCATTTGAGAAGTGAAGAACAAAAGCGTGTACAAACGAAAAAATATAACAGCAATGCCATTGTTAATATGTTGGAGTAGTTTTGTGCTAGTCTGATGTAATGCAAGGATGGAGTATATAGTCCTGCCCTTGGACATCGCAACGTTAATTGGACAATATTTTTTATATGAATTGGGGTTAATTTTGGAGTACTCGTTGGTCCTTAGGGAGTACTCTTTACACGCATGCATGTAGTAGTCGCGATTTTTGTAGGGTATTAGTGCGCTGCGCTCAGTTGGGCCCTGCAGTAATTCGCCCTAGTTCAGAACTAGCGCAGAACTAACTCTTCAAGAGGAGGTATTGGTTCTCTATCTATCCCAGCGCAATGCTTTCAACTGTCTCTTTTTACATGGAGATGTCCACCTCTGCAGAACTTTCGAACTAGTTCTGAACTGGCTCCATTTTCGGCAGTTCTGGGGAAAAAAGTTCTTTATGAGAAACAGTATAAAACTAGATTACTGTATATTTTTTCTTTTCTGAACTGTTTCCATTTTGGACAGATCTGCGACAATAAGTTCTTTTATGAAAAAAATTTAGATTATTCGATTTTTTGATATTTTTTCATTTTGTCTGTTCTTTTACAAATTGTATTTTATTTAATTTTCTTATTATTTTATTTTATTTATATTAGATTTGATCATTTTCTATTCAATTTTTATTTTTAGCGGCACTCAACAATTTAAGTTCATTAAATCTGAAATTCACAACTGCCTCCACCGCGATTTGAACTCGCGATCAACGAAGTTAGAGTCGGAGGTCTTCTAGTATCTTACGATAAGTGAGAATTTGTGCATTCACTTCTCAACAGAGCGCAACTAGCACACCAGTAGGTAGTAGTAGGAGTAGTAGGAAACTTAATGAGAGGGGATTTTAATATAAATATGAATATATCATCGACATATAGTAGGAAACTTTGATACCAGGGTTACTGCACAGTCCGAAACGCGCACCGACTTGTTATACTCTAACACTAATGAAGTTTCATGTGAAAAAGCTGAGGAACATAAAATAACGGATCATGAAACCATAATGTTCAAATGCAATATAAAAAAACAAGGCGAAATCAATAAACTCTCTGAATTAATTTCTTGGGATGAGTACAGCCCAGACAACCTCATAAATCTTTTGAGACAATGCAACTTTGCAAACCTGAATAGTTTCAATATTGATGATATGCTCGAACATATCAACCTTTGTTTGATTTCGAGTACGAATCAACTAACTTCTCGGGTACAAAGGCGGGTTAAACTTAGAAATAAATGGTATGATAGACAACTGACTGACACTAATAAAGAAAAGTTTAGTTTACACCAAAGGGCATTACTCACAGGTGATTGGGTAGATTACAACAAAATAAAGAAAGAGTATAAGAAAATGATCAAAATTAAGAAAATTCAGTATATGGAACACAAGGTAGAAAATAATAGAGGTGATAGTCGTTTAATGTGGAAATATTTAAAGAATATTCTTAATAATACGGGTAACAGAGACAATATCAAAGAAGTTCTCATCAACGGAAAAATATACAGAAATAGTATGGTAATCGCCGAAGAACTAAACAAGTACTTTGTGGATAGTATCGTCGACATAAATAGTAATATAGAGAACGTAAATTGTGAACAGTTACGACAGGAAGACAGTCGAGGCACCTTTAAATTTGAGAAAATTACCTCAGAGGATGTTATCCTTATAGTGAAGAAATTTAAGACTAAAATTGGTGGAAATAATTTATTATCTGACGGTGTTATAAAGGATTCAGTTGAATACATGGGACACTTTTATGCCTTATTAATAAATAAGAGTCTGGAATCAGGAACAGTACCAAAAGAATGGAAAATCTCGACCATAGTTCCGGTAAAAAAAGTGAAAAAAACTGTAAAAGCTGAGGAAATTAGACCAATTAATACACTGCCTAGCATGGAAAAAATCTTGGAAAATGTGGTAAAAAATCAGTTGGTGCGCCACATTGAAAGTAATAACATACTCATTAAGGAGCAATCAGGTTTTAGAGCTAAACACTCTTTCGAGACTGCGCTAAATTTTGTTATATCCCAGTGGAAGGAAGACCTTAACTTGAAGATGAATATCGTTGCGGTTTTTATTGATCTCAAAAGAGCTTTCGAGACCATTGACAGGGCAAGAATGTTAAAAAAGCTCGAATACATTGGTATTGAAAACACGGAGCTTAACTGGTTTCGAAGCTTTCTCTCAGATCGTATGCAACAAACTGTAATCGAGTCAAGTGTGTCAAATAAAGTGGCAGTAAGTATTGGGTTGCCGCAGGGATCGGTATTGGCCCCAAAACTTTTTAATATTTACATTAACGATATGGCACTCAAGCACTGTAAGTTAAAACTGTTCGCTGATGATACACTGTTAACGATCAGTGACAGAAACTTACAGACTGCGATGACTAAAATGCAAGAAGACTTGGATTCTTTGTACAAATGGTTGTGTTTAAATAAAAAAATAAAAGTTGAATGTAAAAAAGACACAGTTCATGACCCTCACTAGAGCAGTTAATCTTGGAACCACCAGTTACAATTTAAAAATCAAAGAGGAAGAAATTGAGGAAGTTAAACTCATTAAGTACCTGGGTATATATATAGATAATAAACTTAAATTTGATGAGCATGTTGAGCATACAGTGAACAAAATTGCGAAAAAAATTGGTCTTATGAAAAGATATTGTAAGTATCTGGGAAGAAGGTATAAAACCCTGGTCTATAGATCTATAGTAGAACCGCATTTTATATACTGTCCAACAATCTTCTTCTTAGAAAGCGACGCAAATATCGAGAAATTGCAAAAAATGCAAAATAGAGCTATGAGGTTCATATTAAATAAGCGTTACGATACACCTACGCAGGAGATGATAACAGATATGAATTGGTTGAGTGTTAAGCAACAGGTTTTCTATCATGCTATGAAATTCGTATACAACATAAAGAACGGTAAACTTCCAGACTATCTGAGCGACAATCTTCGGTATATAAATGAAACTCATTCATATATACTCAGGGAAAACAATTGCTTTAGACTCCCACTTTATAGAACAGAGGTAGACAAAAAAAATATATTTTATAAAGGTTTAAAGTGTTTTAATGAGTTACCGCCACATGTAAAAGACTGTGATAACTTTGTTGCTTTTAAAAGACAACTATTTGATCACTGTAAAACTCTGGCTATTAGGTAGGAGAGCACGGAACGGAATGGAAACCAGGCCTTTCCATCCGACCAAGCAGCAAATGATCTAGCATACGAAAGTTTCCGACTATGCCCAACAGCCCGACCATAACGCGGAGCAGAAACTAGACCTTTCCGCCCGCCTCACATCACGGAATCCAGCGTCAGGGTTTGCATATTAATGACGACGGGAACATGGATCGGAGACTCGGCCTTTCCGACCGTGACTATCAACTCGTGAGCAACGCGGAGCGGAAACAAGGTCTTTCCGCCTGCTGCACATAGTACATATTTAAAGGTAGACTGGAGACTAGGCCTCGTCAGCTACCAAACTAGTTAGACAATATACATTTATATAGGTTATTTGATAGTTTTAGAAACATAAACAGCTTTGTAATTGAAAATTTAAACTTACATATACGCATACTTTGTTATATATTAAAAATACCTATCTGTACTTTTAAGTCGCAAGACTGTAACAAAAAAATAAAAAAAAAATAAATAAAAACACCAAAAGTTTCAACTATCCCTCTCTGCAGCCGTTTTGCACTAGTTCAGAGATAGTTCTGAAATGTATAGGGCTGAACTAGCGCTTTAACAGACTGTCTCTAAATTTTACTGCAGGGTAGTTGCCACGTTTTTTATAAATGTACTATGTATGGCATATATATATATCTCCATCAGTATATCAACGAAGCCCGTTTATTTCATCACACATATATCCATTCCAACATAATATACATACATAGAGTGAAAATTTGTAATAAAAAATCGCACGATTCAGGTCAATCGCTCTACAAAAGAAAAAGTGAGGTTGAATTTGACTTTCCAATATGTAATTAAGAATGCAAAATTTCTCTACGAAAACCCAAGTTATAAAATAATCCTGTATTGAAAGCACAACTTTTCCATCTGTATCCCTGATTTATCGATTATTTTTGGTAAATAGAGGAGAAACGTCAAAGACAAAAATAAAAAAAAATTAATCCCGCTAAGCAAAAATGCATGCTTGATGTATTTTTATTAAAAAAATGTGATGAAAATTGAACTATTATGCATGTTTACTATCGTCCCGCTTTCCGCATTGTCGCTTAATAATTCATTGTTGTGATATTTTGTGAATAAATATAAAATTTTTTAAATTTAATTACTAATTAGATACTATTTTATTAAGTTTGATTATAAAAATGCAAAAAAGGTAGAAATAAAAAATTTTGAACTAGATTTTTAAATTAAATCTTCTATAATCGAAATCCGGAAATCCGGCCGGATTTCACCCAGTACCCGGTCGGATAGTCGGATAACGGATAAACGGCCTGATAAGCTGGATTCCGGATATCTACCGGATACCTGGCACAGCCCTAATTTAAATTAATGTATGAAATTATGTCAAATGAATGGTTAATTGTGCTGAGTACAAGTATTGTACTTGCAAATTATTGAAACTGCAAACTGATTACAATCACATCTTAATACCGTTAAATGTAAATAAAACTCAGTACTTTTTAAGTCTATTCGACACTTAATAATGAGTAATTTGAAACGATCCTGAATACATGTATCAAAGCGATTATTGGAGCAGTGAATTTTTGAGTACTGAGCACTTTCGTGTTCTTTTAAGTTCTGAGTACTTTCGAGTTCGTTTTTGAACCCTGAGTACTTTCGAGTTCTTTTGTGAGTACTGAGTTATTTGGAGTACTCAGTAACGATACTTTTAAAAACCTGGTGCTGTCGATCCTTTTGAGAATCGAGTTCTGAGTACTTTTGGTATCGATACTGCTCAACAATAATATGTACTAGTAATAATCCCCGAAAATCGGGGTGCTCCGTGGTCTAAAAAATCTGCATATTTCTTTAGTCTAAAAACCACATGCATTGCTTTTGGTAGTTAACTTTAACTTGGTATTTGGGCAAAATCGTACTCTACTCAATACGCCATGCGTTAAACAATCCTCTTGCTAGGGTCTGACCTTCACTGAAAATAAAATCTGCGTAAATATAATGAAAACTTGCGTAAATCTTACGAAATTTTTCGTCATTTTGAGCCACGGAAGTTTTCGTTGATTGTACAAAACCGTTTTCGTGCATACTACGAAAATATGAGCCATCAGATTATAAGTAAATTTTACGAATGTATTCGTACTATTTACTAAAGAATTTCGTACTATTTACTAACGAATTTCGTACTATTTACTAAAAAAATCATACTATTTCTTAATTTTTTTACGAAATTTTTGTAAAATGCACAGAAATAATTCGTATATTTAACGAAATCACTTTCGTAAAATCTGCGCTTGTTTCGTAGAATGTGCGATTTTGCTTTCATTCTCCACACTATAAAAAACATATTACGAATTATAACACAACACTTTTATTTTGTTCTTATCGTTAATTTTAAGCGTTTTTGTTTAACAAAACGTTTTGCAAAAACGCTTAACATTTTGATTGACATATAATGAAAGTGTTGAGCTATAATTTTAGTCATGTTTTTCATAGTGTTAATAATAAAAGCAATCACACGTTCTACGAAAGAATAAGAATTTTCTGACTACACTGTAGTTTAGAATTAATAAAAAAGGTTATTTTACCTATAATAAAACTTAAGTCTTTTATTTATATGCATACGAATAGTTTCTAAATATACTACATATTTTTTTATTGCTTAGGCTTCATTCAATAAAGTATATTGATGCAAAGTGTTAAACTATGAGACTCAGCAAAACTAAATGTAATAAGATATAAAATATGAGAGGATATAAAACAATACTGCTTTTACTTTCTTAAACATTATAATATTTTTATGTAGAGGCACTTGACAGATTCGCAGCTTCATCGATGTTTGTTTCCTTGACGACTATAAATTAGAGGAAAATTATAGGGCGCCTGAAAAGCAAGTTTCAGTGAAAGTCATACATGTACTTACTTTTAATTACATTAAGTAGTGCTTCTGGCTTAGGCTTGCCGCTGATAGGTAACTGATGAAATTGCCTATTTATCAAGTCCCACATTGCAGCGCCAGGCGCAGCATAGTCGATGTTAAAAACATTGTATGCTTAAAAGCATAGTATATCCACAGCTTTAATATTTAATTTAGTATTGTTTTTTTATCAAGCAAATCCCTTTTTAAAACGTTTAAAATTATATTATACGTTTCACAGCAGCCAACAATTTACTCCGCAGTGACACGCGATACAAAAAATATGATGAAATATTAAACTGAAGGTAATTGAGTATATTGTACGAAAATATTCGTATGTTGTACGAATTTAAAAAACATGTTTCTGTATTAGTACTTTATACGAAAGAATTAACTAAATGCTACGAATACAGAGATGTAGATTTCGTAAATTTTAAAACCATACGTAAATGTTACGAATGCCTTCCTACAATAAACAACATTATTCGTATAGAGATTTGTTCAGTGCTTTACGAATGTTTTTCGTAAAATAAACGTAAGATTTCGTAAATTTTAAAACCATACGTAAATGTTACGAATGCCTTCCTACAATAAACAACATTATTCGTATAGAGATTTGTTCAGTGCTTTACGAATGTTTTTCGTAAAATAAACGTAAGATTTCGTAAATTTTAAAACCATACGTAAATGTTACGAATGCCTTCCTACAATAAACAACATTATTCGTATAGAGATTTGTTCAGTGCTTTACGAATGTTTTTCGTAAAATAAACGTAAGATTTCGTAAATTGTACTGAAAAAATACCTTACGAAAGTCCTTTCGTTATATTTACGTATGGTTCGTAAAATCTTGTTTCGTTGTGAAAAATGTGTTCGTACTATGAACGAAAGTTTCGTACATTTTACAAAAACCAACACTACGAAAGATTTTCGTAGCACTTTTACGAAATTTTATTTTCAGTGTTGAGACTTATTTATTGTTATTGCGAACGCTACAATAATTTTGAATAGGCGACGTTTAAATACAAAAGGAAGTGTTGATTAGCTGGGCTGTTAATTTATATGGGATAGTATAATTCGAATTACATCTTTAAAGTCCATTAACTAACCCTTTATATGTACATATTTGTATTGCGGTATCCAAACAACATATTTAGGTTGTGGATTAGCATCACAACTGCTCTAACTTTTAGTATCAAGTCATGAGGTGCAACTCCCCTACTTCTACTTGCTACTGTGGATATTCAGAAACGATGGTAGATATCGACGCCATTTCTACTCCGGACAACATATTAACCATTTCTTTAATAACTATCGTACAGTGCTTATTTTGTGGACGCGAAATTAATCGATCCTTCAAGTGGTTTTGATTAATTACACCAGGCTGAATCTAGAAAAATAATCTCTTGTGGCACTAATCTTAATTATTAAGTCTGANTATGGTTCGTAAAATCTTGTTTCGTTGTGAAAAATGTGTTCGTACTATGAACGAAAGTTTCGTACATTTTACAAAAACCAACACTACGAAAGATTTTCGTAGCACTTTTACGAAATTTTATTTTCAGTGTTGAGACTTATTTATTGTTATTGCGAACGCTACAATAATTTTGAATAGGCGACGTTTAAATACAAAAGGAAGTGTTGATTAGCTGGGCTGTTAATTTATATGGGATAGTATAATTCGAATTACATCTTTAAAGTCCATTAACTAACCCTTTATATGTACATATTTGTATTGCGGTATCCAAACAACATATTTAGGTTGTGGATTAGCATCACAACTGCTCTAACTTTTAGTATCAAGTCATGAGGTGCAACTCCCCTACTTCTACTTGCTACTGTGGATATTCAGAAACGATGGTAGATATCGACGCCATTTCTACTCCGGACAACATATTAACCATTTCTTTAATAACTATCGTACAGTGCTTATTTTGTGGACGCGAAATTAATCGATCCTTCAAGTGGTTTTGATTAATTACACCAGGCTGAATCTCGTAAAATAATCTCTTGTGGCACTAATTATTAAGTCTGGCGTGAGTTCTCGCCCTTCTGTAATCCGCAAGAGAAAACTGAAATAACCGGATTCTCTGAAACGCATATTTATCGAGAGTTTAAAATACTTTACCGTTCCCTCATTTTGCCCGTCACACAGTGGTCGGATAAGGCATGTTTTACGCGAAAAAGGCCTATTTTTAAACTGTGATAAATTAACTGGAGTAAAGCCACTCCTATTCAGAAATGTCCAGCGAACTCAAAGCTGGTTAGTATTTTTAACAATATGTGCTGAGCAAGCCGCTGAATCCATTTAATTCAATGAATTCGATCGTGGCTTGTTTTCACAGTTATGAGTTGATAGCTTTCTTAAAAAGTTTTTTGTATGGAAACTTTAAATTACAACAGTAATTGCTGGTTTGGTGTTACTTCTTAAAGATGGAAAATGATGGTTTCATATGAAGTATTCATATGAAGTATTACATAATAATTTTGTTGCCAAATTATGAATATCTTAATAAAACGAATTATTGTTCAAGAAATATTTTTTTTCAAAAAGGTAAAACTAATTTGTAGGGCCGAGTAGGATCTTCATTCCTTTACCAAAAAGTAATGCAAGGGGTCCTTTAAGGATGTATGAAAAGAATAGTCGCACATACTCGCGCCAAAAAGAGTGGCGGCCATTTTTATTAAAAACGCGGCTTATTTTTCAAGAAATATTATCTTCAAAACGGTATAACTAATCAGTAGAGCAGAGTAGGATCTTCATTCCTTTACCAAAAAGTAATGCAAGGAGTCCTTTAAGAATCTACGGAAAGAAAAGCCGCGCATACTCGCGCCAAAAAGAGTGGCGGCCACTTTTATTACACTAGACCAACTTTAGCAGTTGTTCCAAATAACATAAAGTATATAAAACACTAAAGATTAATGTAATTTTTCTATATTTAGCATCATATTATTTATAGGATGTGTCTTGACAAACCTGAAGTCTATTTTCAAAAACCGAAAATAACGAATCCAATATGGCGTCCAAGAATTAAAAAAAAAATACTGAGTTTTCATGAACTTTGGTATTTTGAGGTTCTTAATTATAACATCCTGTTATATCCAGTATGAGACGACCCACAATGGGACTACAGCGGCCAAAAGTAGTAAAAACGGATTAGCGAGGGATATTTAAAAGGACCTAGGATGCGAGCTAAATTATAGTTATGACAAGTAAACATAAGATATGCGAGGAACTGCGAGTTCAGCTTCTATTCTTCTTTTTATAGACCCACGTCCTGTGAAATTTATTGAATTTTTATTGTAGAGCTGAAGGGAAAGTCTCGGATATGTACATAAAATAAATAAATATAAAATGGAAATTGAGGAAGGAGTAGGTATTAATAACTCTCCAATCTATTAATACCATTCAACATTCAGCCGTTTTCGATGGCAAGAGTCCTGCTTGCTTTAGCTCAGCGTTTGTTGTACAAAATGTAAGTAAAATTGAAACTTTCAGTTAGATATCGTGCACATAATTTAGTACGCAGGTACTGTAAATGTTTTCGTTTTGTCATTTTGAAAATGAAAAAATAGGAACTTCTTTAGAAATACAATAAATGTGCTTGTTTATTTTCTCCAAAATTCATAAAATTTAGTGCTTGGAACCAAAAAAGTTGTGTGGGAGGTGGGCGCCATAATAAGAAATTCTTTATTATATTTCAAGTTGGAAAATTTTGGCTTAAACGAGCAGGGCGCACCGAATTTTTTAGAAATTGTTTTTCTTTTAATTTGCGCCTGTTTTTCTACACTAACTGGATGATAATATAAACCGATTTTTACGATCTTTCAGATGTATGGTTTTCTCTTTAAAACCGGCGTATACTTTTATTTCTATTTCTGCCCACAAGTGCTGTGGGCGTGGTAGCGCGCTGAATTTTATCATTTTCCACATTTCTTGATTCCTAAGTGCCGAACAGCGCATATACGAAATTTCAGCGAATTTCTAGTACGGTTACTACTTTTGTCCAGAGCTTATATGGGGACGTCCCACTGTGCGACCCCGTCTTCGAAAAGCAGACGCCACAAAACAGGGTGTTTTGTAGACGTTTGTTCCGCTCAGAAATTTGAACTAGGCCCCCAAGGATTTTATATATTTTTTTAAATTTCTCATTTACAAAAAAATTCAAACCTGAATAACGTTATTTAAAAATGAGAAAACTTTAGTTTTGGAAATCACCAATTTGGTATAAAATAAAAAATATCTTAAAAAATTGTTTGGGGCTGAACATATAGCAGGCGGCTTAACGATCCCTTATTTATAAACATAATTATTGTTATTAATTCATAATTTGATAATAAATTCATTTTAAATATGTTCGATCAAATACAATAAATCAGTAATTTTGCTTAACAAATATATTGTGTTACTCAACTAAAAATGACAGTTTGTTTGACAGATTTCAACTGAGAAAATTTTAATGTAATATAGAACTCGAGATCAGTGAGCCTTAAAACCTAGTAGTTTACTTCTTGGAAAATTCTCCTTATTTTTAGAGAAATTGACAGCCCATTCGACTGCAGTCAAATCTAAAGGTTTTAATTTCACGTAAAATTCGTGACTAGTGTGGCTAAAACCCTTACCAGTAGCATTTAAAAAACATTTTCTTGTTTTCAGAAAAAATTAGCAGTCAATTTGACAGCTGTCAACTCTCAAAGCTTTAATTTGACATAAAATTAGTGACTAGCGTGCCTAAAAACCTAATAAGTGGTGTTTTCAAAAAAACGTTCTTATTTTTAGAGAAATTAGCAGTTGATTTAACAGCTGCCAACTGTCCAACTAAAAATTGTATGGCATATTCAGATTTAGCATAACAAAGATACTACGATGATGCATTTTTATTATAATCGTAACAGCTCTTCTAATTTTTCGCGTAAAACATAGATTCTCCGACCACTGTGCGCCAGTAAATTTTTAAAGTTTTCCAGCATTTTAAAACTGTACAAAATTGAAAATAAAGAAATGAAATTGTTCAAAATTGGTGAAAGAGAAAATGCGTGTGTAAGATTCAGATTTACATTTTAAAACTGCTTAATGTAATGTAGAAAATTACATTTTTAAAGGAGTTTTTTTGCATAATTTGGGCCACTGAACATTTCCAAAAAAGCGTAACTCAGAAAAAACATAGGTAACACGTTTTTCGATCGAAAGCGTTTATCACTGTTAAATTAGGGTCGAATACTCGTAATTTTTTCAATACTACAACAATATTACGTTTTTATATACTACAACAACAAGAAAGTTATAACACATCAAAACTTTAACGCCAATATCTCAGAAAGCAGTTGCATCTAAATCCTCAATTATTAGAGATAAAACAAAGACAAGTTGATTTTCCTGTGTATTTTTTTTGTTAATATTTTAAACACTTAATAAAAAGCCATTACTTTTTTTGCTAATTTTTACATTCGCAAGTTATTTTATTCCGGGGTGCCGCAGACGTATACAAGTACTAGGTGGCTGTGTGAAAATTACGTTAGCATTCCTAAGCAGGGATGCCAACTTGGCTCAAACTGTGCCATTTTTGGCCCTGTTTTACTTCAAAAGGCACTTAATAATTTTTAATTTGGCACAAAGTGCCAAAATGGCACTTTTGGAAAATAGTAATATTTCAATACATTTTTGTGAAATCCTTTGCGTGTTCTTCTTTTTCTCAACTAAAAATGTCTAATTTATATAGTGTATACAACTGGTTTATCTTACTTTGGCATTGGACTTTTGTTTTAGAAATGAGATTCTAATTTGAATGCTTAATGGGAAGAATTATAAAGAACGGCACCTTTTTTGTCACTTTTATTTTTCTAATTGGCACATTTTGGCACTTTTTTATCCTCAATATGGCACTTCATAGCTAAGTATAGTTGGAAGCCCTGTTCCTAAGTGGTGGTCAAATCCCAGGAAGCGTTCGCTCCCGCGCATCGCAATGTCTTCTACACAGGGTTAAAGTCCCCCTTTTTCGTAAAAATTACTATTATTTTTCATTACATTCAGTTCTCCTTAGAAAAATTTGGCGCTTAATATTTTAGTGGATATTTTAACCACCTATAAGCCATTTTTTAAACGGTGTAGGAAGTTGGCCAAACCTTGTTTTCAATATATAACCCGCAAAAAATCGTAACAACTCCGTAATTTAACATAACGGATGATAAGATTATTGCAAAAGTTTTTGATAGCGACATAAATTACCCTAATAACTTAACTTTTTAAATTTTTTTATTTCTTGAGATTTAAGTAGTATATACGGATTTGTAGAGAACATAGAGATGTATTTATATACATCGGACTTACTTCTGTTTGCCCATCCATCAGCGGCAGACACTCAACATTTTAATTCAAGTAGAAAGTAACGTAATTTTAATTTAAAACTAATTCAATGAATTAATTAAATACAATTACAATCTGAACTGGCATGGCCAATGCCTAACGCTGACGAGATGGCATGATAAGATTATTAGCTTCATGTCTCTTTGGAATCTACGTTATGGGCAGTAGCGCCGGCGTTTCCAGACGCGCCGGCGTCGCCGCCTCCGCCGATTCTATTTCAAGTTGACCACGCCGCCGCCGCAAAGCCTGTCGGCGTAAACCTCTAATATGTAGAGCCAAAGGTAACATTTTCTTGGCAGATCCTCCGCTGTATCGCTGCCTACATGCACACGATCGTAGCAATGCTTTGAACGATATGAAATAAAAACAAACGAAAGCAAATAAATGGAACCATTTTTCATTGTCTTAAGTTCCGCTGAGAAGCTGCCTATCAAAATGAACGTAGCAATGCTGTGCTC
>NW_016160056.1:48572-71394 GCF_001687245.7 Rhagoletis zephyria | reverse complement strand
GTTGAGCGGACGCCAACTCCTCATAGGCGGACTACTAAATGGAAAAAGGAGACTTCCCGCATAAAATGTTNGACGCCAACTCCTCATAGGCGGACTACTAAATGGAAAAAGGAGACTTCCCGCATAAAATGTTATTGTTATGCACACATTTAGTTTGGTTTTCGCAGTGGTTTAGGTTCGTTATTTGAATTGTCAGAAACCCTTGGAGAATCCAATTCCAATTCTGATGAATTTATAACAATAGATAATAATAAATACATGGACCAAAAATTTAGATTTCTGGTTGGATTTTGTTGCTGATAAAAACATGAAAACTATTGATGAAAAAGGTACTGACACTGAAAAAAAATAAAAATAAAAATAAAACACACTCAATCGACAATTTCCCAGTTTTTTATGTAATGAATCTGTGGTTTTATGTAGTTTATGGACTGAAATGTAATATTTATTTTTATTTTGTTATTACTTAATATGTACTTACGCACATAAATGAAATATGCACTTTTGGAAAAATACATGCACATTTTTGTTTGAACGATGTAATATCAATATCCTTTATTCAAATAAGAAATAGTGACTGTTCAATTAATTAAAACATTAAAAAGTTCTAAAATAAGCTTCCCTTCTATTGAGCGGACACCTCTCTTGGGCGGACAAATAATGACTGACGGTGAGTGTCCGCCCAAGGGAGGTTTCACTGTATATGGTGGTATATATGGTTTTGGCTATTTTCCTTTTGTTTCTTTAATTTTTATTATTTTTGTGAAAATATAGCTTCTCTATCTAATATAAACCATATAAGTCCAAATTTCAAACTTTGTACAAAACTTAGGAAAACTTCTATAAAGTTGTATTGAATTTTCGAACATTCAAATCAGAGTTTCTAGAAAAAATTTTGGTATGCAGTTCTTAAACCTATTAAATTTTAGTATCGTAAAGTTTCATATTCAAGCAAGTGGTTCGCTCGAACTCGATTATAGGAGTAACTATGTATCAATATTTTATATTTTTTTTATCCATGAAATTACAGTTTCGTTGCCATATCAGAACATAAGCAGATATTGGCTACGTAATCAAGGTCGGGAGTCTTCCTTGCAAAAATGCCCTATTTCAGAATTTTATTCAATAACACCCTATCTCAGAATTTGGTTGAAGAACGCCCTATCTTAGAGTTCGATTCGAAAACGCCCTATCTCAAACGAAAATACATTTAAAAATGTTCTGAGATAGGGCGTGTTTCAATCAAATTCTCAAATAGCGCGTTCTTAAACCAAATTCTGAAATAAGGCAGTTTTGAAAATTTTTCTCAGATAGGGCGTTTTCGAACTGGCTGCCGAGATAGTTCGATCTTCCACTCAGTCACTCATCGATATATGATAGTTATGGTTTACGAAATATTCTCAAAAGTTCTAGTTTTATATTTATTAAAAAATATTTGTCCTTATTAAGTCATTAAATTTTATGATATTTGTTGTCTTTTTAATAAAAATGAGAATGAAGTTCCTTAAATAGCAAACGTTATTTTTTTAGGGGGAATACTATTAGAAATAGGGGAAGTTTTTTTAATAAATTTTGGGGAACTAGCCTTAATTGAGCTGGCATCTCTGATCCTAATAACAACTCTTTCAGATAGCATTGTCTTTTTCGTTAACAACCCAATGCAATAATGAAGAGTATTAATGAAAGTAAACACGCTTGTCCTACTCCTATATCCCACAATCCTTTCACCCACCTCATTTAGATACCAGGACAAAGGGGAATCATGGGCAATAAAGAGACAGATATTCACGTAAATGGGAACGCAAGGATTCTTATGCACGGCATTCTTCATCGATCTGCCATGAAGCTCCGTTAGAAGAAAGTAATATATCTAGACGAAGAAGGTAACACAACATTACTGGGCAAATACGGAAATAACACTCATTCGCTTTACAAATCAAGACTTTAGACTTGTTACATGCTTACTTACGGGCCAATCAGGGTAATGATGCACTTGTCAAACCTTGGGATTTTAAATTCCGACCAGTGCCGGTTGTGTAATGAGGGACAGGAAAGAGCACAGCATCTATATATTAATACGCTAACGAAATCCCATACAAATCTATTCCTCCCTACTGCTTGTAGAGAAATGTACCTGCTTAAAATTGACGCGATCGGTGGCTCCAGAGCCGAGTTATTCATATATCTGTATAAGCCTATGAATGTCTGTTTTGGTTTCACCATCTACTGTCCATCGATTCCTCCCTACTGCTCCTATGAATTATAAAATTATTTAACGGAAAAGATATCACTCCACCTAATATTATTAGTGACATGGACGATCAGGAAGTTCTTATGGACCTAAAATGCGCCACAAACAAAGTGAAAGTGTATGAAAAACTGAGGTGGTCGAATTTCGAAAACGGAGCGATACTAGTATTATATATAAAGCCCTTACTTGGTCCTGACTCCTGTTCTTAGGATTATTTAAATAGCATTCATCTAAGCGACCTCGCGAGGTTCTTAAACAATGCGTGGATCTCTTCTCTAAATGATAATTTAATCCAGTCCTCATTCAAAAGATTAATTAAGAGAGGTCCAACAAATTTAAAAATTTGCCAAAAATCCGGTCGAAAAAAAGGAAAATTTGCATTTAATGTCCTGAGCAGCAACATGACGTCAGATTTGCTTTCTTTGGAATTTTGATGATTTCAGCTTCTTCAATTACGTGGAACTGGTGTTCCACAGGCGGGTCACGAGGTCAATTTTTTGGTTTAGGCTTAATGGCTATGTTACCATACGAAGTTCACCAGGTAGGTCAATCAATGTCCAATCGCCCAATGGCTGGAATCGACCATTTTGGATTTGGACGAATCTTGACAGAAAATTTTATATTATCATATAACGAAGTTTTGCCTCATGAAAAAATATTCGTATATAAAAACAATTTTTCGGGAGTTCAAAATTTCACAATTTCCCGGATTTTGCAAGTTTATTTTTTTTAATATCTCAAAAACTATTACAGTTAAATAAATAAAATCATTCTGAGCTCGTTTTAAATGTGCTATTTGGGGTTATAAAAAAAAAGTATTTTAAAAAAGTTTGAAAAATAAAGTAGAGAAACTTATTAAGTTTTTGCAAATTTTTTTTATACATTACCTTTAACTAACCTAAGAGATCCTGAAATGCCCAAAGAGGTCTTTTTTAAGATATGAATTTTTGAACTTTGAAAATCTTCTTGAAGAATTTATTGCCACCTAGACCGAGTGGGATTCGCGCCAAGGCGGATATTACTTTTCCTTCTTCCTTTTAAGAACCGGGCTCGTTCTGGCGTTGAGTTGAGATTTAACTGTTTACGTTCATAACTCAGACCTTTCTTTTCTTCCAATAAGTTATTTCTTCTGACTAAAAAGTAATTAAATAAAATCGTTTCAAATCTTTGAAGAATGTTTCATGTATTTTTATTTTCATAATAAGAAGAAAACCAGAAATTTCACTTGCTGTTGTTTTAATAGCATACAAATTCGCAAGCAGTTGTTGTTTCTAAATTGGTACAAATATAGTTCATTCTACAGCCCAAAACCTATATATCCCAGTTTCAAACTTTGTACAAAAATTGAAAAATTTTCACCAAAGCTTCACACTCTTTATTCATTATTTTTAGAAAATTTTTGGGTATGCAGTTTTAGAGCACATTCAATTCTAGTATAATAAAATGCAAGTTTGAAGTGGATACAAAATACCCTTGATTTTTGAGAACACTTTATGTTGACGCTCTCACTAATTTTTTCCATACAAATATATACGTTTATATGTACATACATATATGTATATGAATATGTGTATGTAGGAAAATGCTCAACATGGTCAACAAGAAAAATGTTAAAAATCAACGGTATTTTGTAGCCCTTTCAAACTTGTATTATCATACTAGAATTAGTGGAGCTATAAAGCTGTATATTCAAACATTTTCTTAAAGTTCTGAATAAAAATTTTGAAATTTTAGTGAAACTTTTCGATTCTTTTTATATTGTTTATGAACTACATTTTTATAAAAAAAAAAATATTAAAATTAAATAATAAAAATTTAAATAGTCAAAACTTGCCATAGGAACGAGCAAGATTGTTTGTCGGCTTTAGCTACATGAGGACAAAATAAGTAACGCATCCCAAGCATACTTTGACTATCCTATAATATCTCCCGATGATGTTTTAGTTTACCTGAAGTCCTTAAAGCAGTCTTTTAGTTATGGTCCTGACCAGATCCCCACTTGTTTTCTTAGAAATTGTGCTGATTATCTCTATGAGCCGTTAACAGCCTTATTTAATTTGTCTCTTAAAGAGGGCGTTTTTCCAACTGTATGGAAGGAATCGTTCATAACCCCCTTACATAAAAGCGGTAGCAGGTCTTCAGTGGAGAACTACCGGGGCATAGCTAAGCTTTCTGCAATTCCTAAATTATTTGAAGCAATTATAACAAATCGGTTGACGCATTCTATCACTTCAAGCATTTCATACAGTCAACATGGATTTTGCAAGGGCAAATCAACTTCTACAAATTTACTTGAATTAACATCCTATATCTCAAAAGCATTTAGTGAGAGCAAAACTGTTGATGTTATATATACTGATTTCAGTAAAGCATTTGACAAAGTGTGCCACTCGTTGCTCATCTATAAACTTGATCTTCTTGGTCTTCCACCTAATTTTCTACGTTGGATCTCTTCATACCTCTATGATAGATCACAAAGGGTATTGTTTAAAAATACTATCTCTGACGTCATTGATGTTACTTCAGGAGTCCCTCAGGGTAGCCACCTAGGCCCGATTCTGTTCTTGCTTTTTATAAACGATATTTCTACAGATATAAAATTCTCCAAAATTTTAATGTATGCAGATGATGTAAAACTTTATAAATCGTACGTTTCAATTAAAGAAAGGTCTTTGCTACAATCAGACTTAAACAGCATGGCTTACTGGTGTAAAGTAAATCTTATGCCTCTAAATCTTAAGAAATGTAAAGTAATGTGCTTCTCGCGAAGAGCTGTTCTGCCAGTTTCTTATATAATAGGTAACCATAACCTGGAACAGGTATACAATTTTGTGGACCTTGGTATCACAATGGATCCTAAGCTTAATTTTAATCTTCACATTAATGTGACAGTCAACAAGGCTAAAGGTGTACTTGCATTTGTGAAACGATGGTCAAAAGAATTTAGTGACCCGTATATCACTAAAACCCTGTTTACAACATTAGTTAGGCCGATTCTGGAATACGGCTCGGTGGTTTGGAATCCAAGGTATCAAATTTACTCAGACAAGATAGAATCAATTCAAAAACAATTCCTACTTTTTGCTTTAAGAAATTTCCGATGGGATTCTCAATATAATCTTCCACCTTATACGAGTCGCTTAAAACTTATTAACCTTCCTACACTTGCCAGTCGCAGGGAAATGCTTGGTATAATTTTTATGGTTAAATTACTGACAGGCTCAATTTCAAGTCCGTCTCTTCTGGCTGATGTAAGCTTTAATGTTCCCTCACGCGTATCAAGACACTTTTGTCCCATATTTCTGAAAGCTTGTAAAACCAATTTTGAATTGCACGACCCACTCCGTTGCTTATGCCAGGATTTTAACTCTCATTCCAGCACGTTTGATATATCAGATCCGCTTTTCAGCATTAAGAAAGCGATACTCTCCTCTCTCAATAAGTGAATTATTGACATAAATACATAAAATCAGCTGATGAATTTAGTTCTGTAGCTGAACAGTTTTAGATCTCGACACTTAACAAACTCCTGCCTATCGTGACTCGGCACAAAAATTTAAAATATTGGTTCCGTACGTCATGCGGACTGCGCCCCTCGTGCGGATGGGCGGGAATGGAGGGTAAAAACCGTTGGGATTATTATTATTATTATTATTATTATTATCCTTCAGCGTTCGTTCTATAAAAAATTAAATAAGCTAAAAGAACAGCTTTAAAAGACGACATACAGTCAAGGAAACTAATTCCAAAAAAATTTAACGCTGAGTTTGTCTGGCAAACATTTTTTCTTCTCCATCTCTTCTCTATGCAAACGAAGCTCCTCAAGGAATGTGCACAGCTGTACAAAAAACTAATACAAATTAGCAGCAACAATTAAGACCAAAGCTTTCTTATCAAAACACAAGTGACCTTACAGCCTCAGCTGGTCATTCAAATTAAGAAAATTTGCAAAATTGCCAGTCACAAAGTCATTTGTGCACAGCAGCACTTGCAAAAAAATCATCAAGTCCTACAAGCAAGCAAACTACCAGGCATGCCAACATTACAGCTACTTATCATCATTACCAGCCATGTGGGGTCATATTGAGCTCCAAATGATACGAAAACTACGTATATGTGGATATGTACTACACATCTAGGTAAAAAGAAAGCAACAGAGAAAGAAATCCAAAAACGTTATTATCATCAACCCCAAATGGCTGCCGTGTAATTTTGTGAACAACCAACGACAGACAGCCGGAAATGCCCGCTAGTAGGATATTGCAATATGATGAGCTCCCTTAGCCGGGTCGGGCGAATAAATGTAATATGTGATTACGAAAAGACAACACAAATGGAGAAAAGTCGATGAAGGAGAACATACAAAAAAAAAACAACGTATGTGTGCGGCAAAGTAAAAAAAATTATATGGAAACAAGAAAATCACTGCAATAACATTGACATGCCCCACGCAGGCACAAACACAGTAACTGCATACGCTTACAAACTTAAGGTTTTGGGGCGAAAAACAACACCAAAAACGTTCATCTGTGAGCGTGTGCTTTGGCAGCGGACTAACCCGAAAATGCGGTCGGCGAACTCGACGCAAGCCAAATTGCATTAAGAAGCTCATTAATTTCTACATTTTGCGATAACAGTTTAGCTCGTAAATGTCTATCACACACACACGCACACGCACACACACACCCGCACTACGTATTCAAAGCTATGCATAGGTGGAGTACTTACTCGTTGTAACAAGCAAAGAGGCAAGCAGGATGTGCAGCGGCAAGCTGTCTGCCTGCGGCAATGTGCCATTTCATGTGATTGTATTGCTGTGTGTATGTTGGCGACTATCCTGTGTTTTCTTGCTCTCCCAGCCCCCCGCTCCCTCCTCAAAACTAAGCTGTGGCCTCCCAGCAGGCTGGCAATTTTCTTCATTCGACATTTTCTTTGCATCAACCACACACAGCCAAAGAGTCATTGAAGCGTACGTCGAAACTGTCAGTTGAAGTTTATCGCAAGCGAAAAGGACAAGTTGTTTCGTAGTTGGCAGAGTACAGGAGCGTAGAGTGGGCAATGAACAAGGAAAATGGCGCAAAATCATTGGAAATGGTATATAGATATGCAGCCTTTAGAAGAATAGGATGAATCTGTGGTAAACTATGTAAGTGGGAGTGCGCTACGAACTCGCTTTCGTTGCATGCATCTGGGTAGTATGAGTGTTGTTTGTGCTTGTGCTTGCGAAAACGTCCTTTTCGGTTAAAGTTTGTGCAAAGATAATCTCTAATGCGACGTTTTTACAAAATTACTAAAAATAGATAATGAGAAAAAGTGAAGTGTTTGCGTGTATACTTTTGACTAAGACCGACCAACGCTGTTCGGTCTCGCATTTTGTAGTAATTGCAGCGGACATACAACAGCATTTTGCCCATTTTAATCGATTGCTTGCCGAACTTTTGTTTCCCCCACCTGCTGCTGATGTGATTATAATAGATGTTTTCGCAAGCATTTAGGAGCGAGCGCTAGCTTTCAAATTGACACTGGTTAGCTGCCGTTACTTTTGATGTCTTTAGAGGAGCTTTTGCTTCTAGCAAATAAACATGTCTATCTCTATCACCTTTCAAGCAGATTGATATATGACCCCCTCGCTGGACTCTTTTTCTTGGTTAACGTTACACTGCATCACAATCGTGATCCAGCTTTCGGCAAACTTTGTGTGTGTACATATTTGTATTCACCGCAAAAGGACTTCAAATTGTTTGAGTGCGCTAAGCGTGGAAGATGTATTTGTTGTCAAGTTGCTGGGGACAAGCAAGTAAAGCGGCAATTTGGTGGTGATCGAATCAAGCTCGGATGTGCAAATACATACATACATCATAGAAATCTTCCTCCCCACAGCACTGTATATCCTCCTTCCAGCTGGTGATTATTATTGCTGGTTTTGTGTAAAATTTATGGTGTGATTGTCATTTGCTTGTTGCAGCCCACAATTGCTGCTCCCATTGCATTTGCCTTTGTGTATGTTTGTAGCCACTTAGTAGATATTGCTACATTTCTTCCCACTCCCCTAGCATTGTCACTGCTTTTGTCACAATGATTACCCTCGACCGCATTTTAGTGTCTGCTAAAGAGACATATGGGAGCAATTTTCTAGCGGTTTAGCCGCTTCGTTGTTCCATCTGCTTGTGAACTTACACACATGCATTTGTATGTGTATATACATGTGTAACCATTTGGATTTAAGTATACTGTTGTCTATTGAACACAAAAGGCAGTAAGTCAATCGGCATTAGTGTCAACAATTGTCCAGAAGAAGATATGTATATATGTTTATGTTCTACATACATACATGCATATGTGGCTGCATTTACAAACCCAATTAAAAATTTGTCAAAGGGTTGTTAAGATTTTTTTTCATAGGAGAGTTCTATTGATAATTGGCCGATAGATGGACAAAAAAATAAGATGCTAAAGATTGGTTTTGCGATATGTTTAGCTGAAAAAACTCAATTTATTTAGCTAGAATATCCTATACAGAAGCTTTCTGGAAAAGTGCATCAAACATCAAAATTATTATTACCAATTAATTTTAAACCAAACTACTTGCGAATTTTTCTAGTTAAATTTGGAGGCATCTCATTAAATCTATGTAACCATAGGCATAGTTCATTTATCGCTGAAATCACAAATGAGAAATGGGTCATATAACCTCCATAAGAGCTAGTCCTTAGGGTAAAAATTTAACCTTCTTAAATTTTTAATCAGATTTGCTCACTTGTCTAAATTTTGCATTCCATGGAATTTTACATTGTAATTGGAATATTTTTTGTCTACTGTCATAAATGACACCATTCCCACATAACAGAGAAGCTTTAAATTTTCATTAGGATTTGGAAGGAATAATTCTCCTAACAAATGACAAACATTAAGCAATAACACAGGGTCACACTAAAAAAAAGTGTATGCATATTAAACCAAACCTATATATCCCCAATGTTGTTTGACACGCTGCCTCCATCACGTCACTTTCGTGGTCATTTGAAGATCAAGTAGGGAAAATTCCTTGAATAAACCTGAAAATTCATACATACCTTGGGATGACATTGTCATGACCTCTAGATGACCTTGAGGAATCAAGGGCAAGGGACATCCATATTCGTATTCAGCGACAACAAAATGTGCCTCAACCAAATTTTTTGTGATGCAAATTCTTGCTAGAAAAAAAATTCAAAAAGTCCATTGAAGTCATAAAATGGACTAACAGTGGTGAGTAATCGACTTTAAGAACCGAAAACCCGAAAGTCGATTCAGGATCAAAAAATCGATTCTGCGTCCGAATTTTGCATTCCCAGCTAGTAGCATTTTTTTCAAATAATTTGTAAAGACAAAGAAGTTAAATTTTTCGACTATATAAATAAGTCTCTTATGAAACAATAACAAAACCGACAAAATTTAGTTTCGAACATACAAATTTAAATAGAAAAAGTATTCGGATACAAATCCGATACCGAGGACATCGGGGTCCACGATAGGGCTGATAATCTTAACGGCTGCCCTGCCCTGGGAATTAAATCTTTATGTGCATTAGGATGGTCCAAAATACATACAGAAAAAAGTTTAAAGTCTTAGACTCTCACGCCCTAGGATCAAATGGAAAGAAATAATACCCAACCTTTTTTGTTTAAAACAAAATAATATTTAGAGCTGCCTCAAAGCCCATGATGTTTTGCATATATTTCACTCTTTTTGGTATAAATGGTATAGAATTCTTTAAGATCAATATTTTTCGATAGGAACACTCATTTTCTCTTTTTAAGACTAACGATTTTTTATTGGTCCCCCCTTTGAATTTTTTGGGGAACTTATAAAAAATAGTTAATTAAAAAAAAGGCCAATAAAAAATTGTTTTCCAATCGATAAATATTGAGTGTTAGTCACCCTGTGACATTCCTACATTCTAATTCATATACATACATACGTCAAAATTCAGAATGATAGAATACAAATCGGCAAAAACCAAAGTAGCGGTATCCCTGATGGCGCCACCATTGCTTTTCACCGTGCTGTAAATTTCCTCGTCACTACCGAATATTCTGGAAAATCATCTTACCATCATTGGCGAAGAAAATATCGACGAGAGCAGACGTGCCAGACCAAATACAGTGTTGAAACGCGCGCAATTAAGCGTGCCAAGTAGAAGTTCAAATATTTAAACATTTTACATTGCAACTTATTTTAAATAAAACACCAACTACAAGCGTCAATCTACGCCAATCGTCTTATCATTTCTACATTGAGTTTCAAGAATTCTATACCATTTCTACCAAAAAGTGTTTTTCCCCATATAAAATACTTGGTGAACTTCATGGGCTTTGAGCAGTTCGAAATATCATATTTTTTTAAACTAAAAATTACATAATTTTTTCCATTTAAAAAAATCCTGTGTCGGTGAGAGCTTAACATTTTAAACTTTTTTGGTCTACCCTAATGTACATACATTCATGTGTATGTGTAACAAATGACACGAATGTTGACTTCACGCAAATTCTTAGTGGGTGACTTTTTAAGAGTGTTATCAATTCTTAATATATTCAATGAAAGCGAAATCCCAACAAATAACCCAAAGTTTTTTCCTCGCAAGCTGACAACACTGCGCTTATTTCTGCAAACAAATATATAGCTATATACCAGGAACTACATGGGCCTCGCTCCGGCTACGTTAGAATGCAAGTTCACTGGTCGTTCTATAGAAAAATCAAATTTTAAACCAAAACGTTATCATATACAAATGACGAAAAATACATACTCGTACATAGGTATTTTCTGTTTAAAAAAATTGTCTTTTATGTCTCATATAAAATCTAATTTTTAATGGTCGTACTAATTTTTCTATAGACATGCTCTAGTAAATATACAAAATGCAGACACGACCTAAAAATTGAAGATATCGAGCGGAACAAAAACTTTAGTTACGGTAGGCTGCAAGGCGCATCTGTCAACAATAAAAATTATTTCCATAGGCACATGAAAAAAAAAACAAAAAAATGTGTACATACATACATACATAAGCACACACAAACGACTCGAAGAAAAATACAAAAAAGCACGTTCCTATGATATTTTTTATTTTCCTTTGTGAAATCCTAAATGTGAAAGTAAATTTTTGGCGCAACATTTCTTTTTTATCATGGGGTAATCTGGAAAAAAGTTAAAAAAAATATGTCAATGTTTTTGGTGCATCTTAGCAAAGAAAAAGTCGAATATTTGCTTAGCAGGTCAGCATTGTTAAATGTCAAAAACTTTTCGGAACATTTATTTTTTTAGGCATACCAAAATTTTTTTTACTTTGATTTGAATGTATGTATGTATGTATATATGTAAATTTTTATATGTGTGCTTATACTATCTATATATATATTTATGTATGTAAATATAAGAATGTATATAGTACATATTCTCGTATATAACTGTAAATTTCCCTCCACTTCAAGGTTTCGCTATTAGTGGTTTGTGTGCGTGTGAATGTACCTCGGTTCGTGCCGCAGAGGTGACAGCCATGGGGTAGGTGGAAATGGGCATCAGAGCAGCGCCAACCAGCAGCAGCCGTCAATAAAACAATTTGACAGTTTCTTAAATTAGCAGCGCATTTTTTTTTTTGTTTTGACAATTTTCTCTTACGTAGAATGTGCTTGTTTGCCATGTTGGTCACTTGACGAAATTAAGAGATGTCAAATGCTGTGACAACAGGTGTCATTGTTAGGCAGAAAAAACAAGTTTTTTGCAGTTGATGTGGGCAGGATTAGTAGCTGACGGTTGGAGCTACGCAAAACATCGATGTACATACTTCATTATTTTGGCAAGAAATAAAGATTTTTTTTAGTTTGAGCATCTATTTAAGTACTTTTTGTGGTCACAGTGTGGCGGGTATAAAGCATTTTAGGAATATACATAGTTTGAGTATTGTTTAAGACAATAAAACTAGTTATTGCTTTTGCTTGACTACCATTCGGCTACTGCCGGGACTAATGTGCTCCATCGACATGGTATTACAATGAGCCCAGAGCATAAAGGTGTCCTGATTAGACTAGCCGTTGCACGTAGCAAGGATGCACATGGGAAACCACATTTCTTATTGCTGCAAAATATGCAACGTCGAAGCCCAGGTATATATTTTGCAAAAGAGCATAGCAAGTGATAGTTGCTTTGTTGTTGGAATTGTTACATATTTCTGTCATTTTGCTCTAAATTTTTTTCTTGCCAAAAACCGGAACATTTTGCGTCCCGGCAGGTATCGTACCGGGACCGAAAACGGGGTTGGCAACCGTGTGTCAAACCTTGGCAGCAGAAAAGATCAAATTAGGATTGAAGATGACGTTAAATCGCAGAAAAAGACCATTTTCTATATGGAAAATAAGAAAAATATTTTACTATTTTTTAAACTTGTGAAGGCAAATTGTTTCATCAGAGACGAAAACCTTGAAAACATCGTGTGACAGTATATTTTACACAGACGAACTGATAACCTCCTCCTTTTTTGGAAGTCGGTTAAAAAAGGAATATATTCTCGAAGCTATGGGCAAAATATAATAAATCTACGTTTTAAGCTTTACTCTCTGACGTCAGGGTTTTTTTTACATGACTCTGAAATTTCAAGAATATGATTACAGTGAAACCCGCTCAAGTTACCAACCCCGCAAAAAATTCTAAAAAATCAACGGCAATTTTTAGCCACTTGAAACTTGCACATTACTACACTAAAATTGAATGGGCTATAAAACTGTATACACAAAAAACACTTTTGAGAAAAAAGTTTGAAATTTTGATGATTTCTTTAAGTGTTCTACAAAATCGTAAGCTTAGGTTTATGTGGTATTTGTTGGGGAATAAACTGTATTTTTATTGATTGAAAAATCTTAAAAAATAATAAATAAACATAAGTGGCAAACAATATCATTTTGAATTTGGTCCAAAATGATGTGTCCGAATTTGACTTTTGAAAGAATTTAATCTTTGTAAAAATGACATACCATGGATTATTACTTTTTTTTAAAGAAAGTTCTTCTTTATTTGTTTAAGTGTTTAAATAATGCTACGATCCTGTTCATGTGCTATTCAAGTATTGACATATTAAACAACAAGATATAACTACATCAATAATTATGTTCGCTTAAGTACCCGCATCGAGGCACTTATGCGGGTTCTTTAAAGTACCCAACCCGCCTAAGTACCTTAAAAAGCTTAAATTTTTCGTGCGGTACTTAAGCGGGTTTACTGTAATCCAAAAAATGATTTAGAAACTTCAGTGCAATATGAAAAAACAATACTATAATATATGGATATTGAAAATGAGAATGAATGAAAATTCTGTAGAATTGAAGAAAATTAATCCTTTTGCTGTATAAGGACGAGCGGATACGGAAAATATTCTTTAAAAATTTTGTCCTTGAATATTATTGAAAATTCAAGTTATTTATTCAAGAAAAAAATTATGTGTTAAGGATTAATATAAATTTCGTCATTCCAACTTTATCTTAAAAAAGAAAATTATTTAGAAGTGCATTATCAATACCGATTTCTAATTGTGAACCAAAAAACTTGAGAATTTTCTCTTTGATTTGGTACCCATATTGTTATTTTACATTGCACTGAATATTTTAAATAATTTTTAGAAATAATTATATATTGGAAATTTCAAAGTCCTCTTAAAAAAAATCCTGACGTCATATTGAAAAAAATTAAACCTTAAATATATTCATTGTTTCATGTGTGAACATTTTTTGTTTTTGCCGCACAGTGAAATAGCCTTTACTGGCATTTCTAAACAAATCTTCACAGATTTATTAAACTATTAGCAAGAAGTCAAGTGTTGAAAAGAGTTTATTTGTAAGCAGTTTCTTTATGAAAATGTTACCATAAGGTGTAATTTACAGCAAACGAAGTGTGAAATTAAAAACGCATCTGAAATCACAAAATTTAACCCTTTCGCAGGAATTTTATAACCCTTCTCCGCACGCGTTACAGCAGTCATTTCTGTATCTGTCTATGTGTGTGGTAAAAAAAAAAAACGTTATGGCCAGTTCCAAATCCACAACCAATTTCGCATCCATTTATCGCTCGTCTGACCCACAAGCTGTATTTGCAAACGATAAATTTTTATTTATTAAAACAAAAAGGGCGAAGTGTCAAAATAGACAAACAAACAAATGAGCAATCACTGACAATGTGCGGAGGGAAATATGGCTGTGCAAGAACTAGTACGAGCACACATTCTTCCAGCTCTAAATGTATGTATGTATGTACACGTATGTATGTCTGTAAATAGGCATACTTCTAGGCGCCTTGCCTGGCTGCTTGTATATATGCAACTATTGGCTTTTTTCTCTCCTTGACCGTTTGTTTGTGCAAAATCATCATCATCACCGTCAATGTCATCCATCGTGCACGGTTGAATGTTCCGAATGTTAGTGGCACAGCCGTTGGCAATATTTGTTTTTGCTGTCATATACCCTAATTCAACTGTCACAGTAATCGTTTGTTTGGCCGGACGCGACGCAAGGATAAGCGAAAAAAAGGGAAGGACTTCTGGCAACGAGCATGCCCGCAACAACGCATGTATAAAACACATGCATATACGCTAGGGTGGTCCAAAAATGCATGTGGAAAAAGTAAAATCGGAATTTGTACGCTCTCATCCCCTAGGATTGTTCTATACCGAAAAAATATACCCATATTTTTTTTTGTTTAAAGTTTTCCTTGTATTTTATATGGGAAAAAAACTTTTTTTATTTTTCGATCGGAAAACTATGTTTTTCTTCAGCACATTCCGAAGAATAACCCCCAATTGGTTATTTAACCAGTCTTTGATAGTAACTTTATTTTATAGGTCCACCAAAACCCCAAAAAATGCAATGTGGGCACCAATAAAAACTCTTAAGTATTAAAAAATTGTTAAATAAACAATTGGGTATTATTATTGGGAATCTCCTAAAGAAAAACAGAGCTTTCCGATAGAAAAATATTGATTTTCAAGAATTCTATAACATTTCTACGAAAAGCTGTTTTTTCCATATTAAATGAATGGAAAACATTGAGTGACCTATAAATATTTTTTTTATTTCAAAATAAGAAAAGAGGGGCTATATTTTTTTCGATGTGGAACAATCCTAGGGGAAGAGAGCAATAAAGTTCCGACTTCACTTTTTTGGAGCACCCTAATAAACACAACACAGTCACATGTAGTGCTAAATATCTGCTATCCCATGTAATATTTTTTGGCAATTTCTTTGCGCCGACAGATGCTGAGGTGACAGTGAAAGTTTCAAAAAGGACACATTTATTTGCGTATTTGTATATTTGTCTGTATGTATATACTACATATATATATATACGTACGTATGAATATATGTGTGCATGCATGTATCTACGCGCGCAACTATGTTTCGCCCCTGCTCAGAGAGGCGTTCGTGTGCGCCTTTTTGTTTGACATTTTATTTGTTTACACATTGTGGTCGCTCCTGGCATTCAGCATTTACACTGATATTCTATGTATTGCCTACTGCAGAAATTTATTGCACGTCACTTTCGGTTGCTGCCTTTTCCACAATCATATGTACATTTTGCTCCTGTGAATCTTTTCGTGCTTCCCACTCTGACTTTGGCTGTACTTTAACTACAATTTGGGCATTTTTCATGAATGAAACGATATGACAAATAGACATTCAACTTTTTTGATTCTAACTATTTCTACGTTTGCCCATTGTTCCATAAATAAATACTAAAATCATTGCTACCACAAAATTTATTTCTAATATTTCGACATGCATTCATCAGGCGTTTCTGCTACTATGCGACATCTTTTCGGGGCGTATGCGTTCTGGATGCGTCATTGCCCTCCTAGGTGGTACCTGCATATGTATGTAAGTGTGTATGTACTATCACAAAAGGCAAAAGTCACCCAAAATGTTTGGCAAACTTCATGATTAATAGTTCAGGCACTAAACGTCTGCCAGTTTGCTTGACTTCTCCGAGGTTATTGCGGAGCAAATGCGCACACACTAATATTTTTTCATTCATTTATATCCTTTTCTGACTTTTACCATTCGATTACTGTTGTGACTGTATGTGTTATTTACTTTATCCCTATTGTTTTGTTTGTTATTTGAAGGCAGTGAACTTGTGCCAATTTTTATGGAATTTATTTCAAAGAGGCGTTGCATTCAGCTGATATTAATCATTTCAGTTAATCCTTTGTAACTGTTATTATTTTACAATTACCATATTTAACAGTATTTAAGTGTTCGTAAGCGAGGTGAGGGAAGACAAACGGGTTTCGGCATGGTATGATTTTCAGTACCAGTTTTCGTTCGTACATCATAGTCGCACCTTTTGAAAACACTAACAACCAAGCAGAAGTAGGGGCCCGTAACGATGATAAGTCGTACCGCATGGACTTCTACCGCTTAGACTTTGTTGCTTTTTCAATTTTTTCTAATAAACAATCGTGGTACAAAGCTCAATAAAAATATTAAAAATAAAATGTTAATAAGCCACAATAACATTGACAAAAGTATATGAAAATCGTTTTATCGGTATGAGATGTTAAGAAGACCCATGCTGTAAAATAAAAAACAATGTCTAAGAAAAGGACAAGAGAATCGTGGTCTTAGATGCCTAGTCCAACGCCTATGTTGTGCCATAGTGCTTGCCTGTCATTAACCTCCATGATGGAGCTACTCTAGGTAGCATTGCTGCAGAGCTCTTTTTTAAATTTATTATCAAAAGCAATTAACTTGTTCACATCATCTCTGGGGACAAAAGGTTTAGTGGGAATTTGGTTCCTAGTTTCTAGATATTCCGGGATGATAAGACCATTCCCCTGTCGAAAACATTTTTGAAAAGTTCAGCGAATCTCGCTTGACTGCCATGGTTAGAGGTCGAGGTCGCCCAATACGCCACTACTGATCGTATTATCATAGAGTACATCCATCCGTCTTACGATCTTTGGCTTACACCCGCAGGACTTTCCTGCTGCATGATTGTAATCCATTAGCGCCCTAGTGGTTTTTGATCTAGTTGCGTCAACGTGAGCCTTCCACAGAAGCTTAGTTCCCAAGATACTTCCTTCACCTCAGTGGGGTCTTCGACTACGACCTTATTCACTGTTATGTTCCCCAAAGCTGGAATATTTCTTCTTCTGTTAAAGGGGACGATAGCCTTCCTGGAGTGATTGAGATTTAGGACCAATCTGGCGCACTATCCCTTCGTTAAATTAAGTTCTCTTTGTAAGATGTGGAAAAGATGCTGTCGAACTTCTTTCTGGAAATTATAAATATGACATCCGCACACCTCTGACAGCTGGTGCCCTTGTCATAGAGGATTTGTAGAAGTTAGACAGTTACCAAGCTCCACAGAACACCGGCGTCTAGCTATCCATCTGTAACCGAAAGGCACCTACACGTGATGTGTTGCCGAAGTCTCTCTCAATATCGCTGAGCTCAGTTTCTTCACACTCAAAGACACTTTATGCCTCCGTAGTCAACGAGTACAAACCAGAGTCCATGGAGCTTCCCACCTTATACGCATGCTGTTTGGGATGAAATATTTATGAATACATACATCCCAAGGACTATAGTCATGTATGTGTTTGCGGCAAATAACAGTTTAAATCTAGAGAGGGACTTTGCTGTAATGAAGCATCAAGAAATGTGTTTCAGATATTTTTTGTGGCAGATTTAGGACATTTTCATGCTCGAACATTTTGCTCTTCCATATATCCTTTCATCTTTTTATTAGCTATTGTAACAAAACACTTCCATACAACAGCATGTGTCCACATTGTCATTGGCATAAATTTTAAATTTCAACACAGAAGAAAATCACTGACATAAACCACTTGCTGTCCAAAGGAGAAAAACGAGGAAACTAAGCGAAAAGCATTTGTTCTACATGCGCTCAATTCGTACCTTAGTTTGTTCACATATTCATACATATGTATGTATTTACATTAGGGTGGCCCTCAAAGATCAAATGAACGATTTTTTTCAGTCTCACCCCCTCAATCGGTAATATCACAGTCACAGATATCACATATAAATTTTGACTCCGATTGGAGTTGGTTTAGGCGTATCAGAAAGGGGTCAAAGGCAAGAAGCCTCTATGGAGACACAAGAAATTTAAAATATTTTCTTCATTTAATACCCAAAAGTGATACTACTAAAGTCGAAGGTAACACATATAAATTTTGGTTCCGATTACAGTCGGTTAAGACGTTTTCATAGGGTAATCTGAAGTTGGATCCCTGTGCGGCACGCCTTAAGCGACTCCAATCGGAGCCAAAATTTTGTGATATCTTCGACTGTAGTAGCATCGATTTTTGGTATTAGGTGAAAAAAATAATAATTTTAATATTTTGAGTTTTCGAAGAGGAATCTGAACTTTGCTCCCCATGCGACACGCCTTGACCGACTCCAATTGGGGCCAAAATTTATACATATGTGATATCTTCGACTATAGTGACATCGGCGCAGGGGTTGAGGCTTAGGAAATCTGATGCAAAAATTTGCTTCCTACATTTAAGGACCTCCCCAATGTGCATAGTTACATACTAATAAGTAAGTATGTATACAAATATGTCTGTACTCGAACAGTTGTGAATCTGTGGTTAATTTAGTGACACATGCCAAAGTGACATTAATGACACCCGTTTCACAGGAGCAGCGGTAACGACCTACAATGTCTACACGAGTACCACCAAATAACAACCAGAAGTCTGTTTAAAGGAGAGCTGAAAGTATGTACAAAGAACGCAACAGCTAATTTCACACAAATTTGTAACAAATTGTTGAAAATTTGTTTTTCCGCCGTTGACTGCGTGGAAATTGACGCTGTTTCAGCAAGCTGAGCGACAACATGTGGAAAAGCAATAAATTTTAAAATGCACTTGAATATTTCGTAAGAAGACATTCAGTGCTATGGTTGTTGGGAGAGGGAGAATAGAGAAATTTGTTGGTTTGGCATTTTTGACTTTCATGGGAGTTTTTCAAGCGCTTGCCATGTAAATATTTAGTTAGCAATGTGCATTATTTTATAAGCAATAAATTTTAGGCGAATCAATAAATTTAGTGTTTGTTAATTGATAATTTGTTAATTGTCTAGGTGCCAAGCATAACCGCAAAGGTCGTTAAGCGATATGGCTCATTTAACGGTGGGCGGGAAAGAAATTAGAAGGTTTTCCTGGGAAATGTATGTATGCATGCAGATATGGACGTTAATGGATAGAAAAATTGCTCATAAACTAAAAATGGCCTGACCAAGCATAATTTATGACGTTGCTTATTGAATAAGACATGATTATAATTTAATTTACGTAGTCAACTGAAAAATACAAGCGCCATAGGAGTGTTTCCCTTTGAGTCATCTCTCAATGCTCATTATATTAGCTGTTGCTATGCCCAATTTTCAAGAAAATGAGTAATGCATAATGCACACATACTCGTATAGTATAAAATTACCCCTGGTAGGACCAAGGTTCGATCCATAAGCAGCACCTAAAAAAGTTTTTGATGTGTGAACATTCTAGCTCTTGGCATGGGTAAAATTTGCGCTATCCCAGCAGAAAATTTGTAACTTCTTCTTGTGTAACCCAGCAGAAAATCTGAAATTGCTTTTTATATCAACAAATAAACATTTCTGGATTATTTTAGGACCATGTCGAGACTAGTTAACGATTACTTTAAGCCCGTTTCAGGACTAGTTTGGGACTATTTCAGCACAAATTTGGCATAGTTCCCGACTATTTGAGGGCTACTGTGGCGGTAATTCTGGAACGATTCGAGACTTAGTAGTTCATTTCACCAACATTTCGAGACTAGTTCGTGATCATTTGGGGGTAGTCCAGGTCCAATTGGGGACACTAGTTCAGTCTAATTTAGGACCCTTTTTGAACTAGTTCGGGATCATTTTTGGACTAATAAAACCCATTTTGAGACGTTTCGAGACTTTTTCTAAATCCTTTATGCATAAGCTTACGACTTTCTCGACGTTTCGGAACCAGTTCAGGACTATTTTAAAACCATTTCGCGACCAGTTCGGGATCATTTCGGGACCTGTTCAAAAATGTTTCGGGACCGTTTCGAAGCTATTTCGGGACTAATTCAAATCTATTGCATTATCATTTCGGAACTAATTAGGGAACATTTGAGACTTGTTCAGAACTCTTTCGAACCTAGTTCCGGACCATTTCGGGACTGCTTCAGAAACGTTTCGGTATTAGTTCGAGATCATTTTGGGTCTAAGTAGTAAAGGACCATTTCCAAATTTCAAAATTGCTCGAAATTCATTCGTGATAAGTTCACAATTTTCTCAAAACCACTTCAGAACAATTTTGGGTTTAGTTATTTCGGGGTAGTTCGAAATTAGTCACGACATGATCCTGAAATTCACCTGACCTATTCCCGAAGTGGTTATGGAAATGTCATGTAATGTTCAATTTGTAACCTAATATATTTCTGTATGTAACTGAATCGCCTAATGCTTTGCCTAGCCGTGGAAAGCATCACAACATCAAATTCCACAACACGCCTCCGACTGTATTTGTGCCATAAAAAGCAATCAGCTGTTCAGAGGCGGCGTAAAGTTCTAGTCCCTTAAGAACATCAAGATCCATACTACAAATCGTAGGAGAAGCTTCGCCAAGCACTTAGTAAATGTGTGATGTGCCACGACTTTTTTTTATAAAATTGTATTAAGTAGAAGAAGTATCGCACAAGGATGTATTGTACAGGAGTTGATACATCCTTGCAGTATATTCATATGTACTTACGTACAAAAATAGTTCCAATGTACAGTATGTAGTTTAAGCATTGAGCTGCCAGCGAGCGCTGTAAAGTTATAATTTTCTGAGTTATTGCAAAAATATGAACACAATCATAACTTCATCGCCACTCAGCGCCTCGCTACTCTCCTCAATTTCTTCAATTACTCCATTTCTCAATTTCTTTCCACTCATACTTCTCATCACAAAATCCAAACATCTCTACATACATGCATAGCTACAAAAACAAATGTACATATCTCGCTTCTTAAAACACATTGTATGTATTCCATTCGTTATGCTGCTTGTAAATGCCCCATAAATCCTTTTATGATCCATTTTATCGCCTTTTAAGCAGCCTCTTGTGGCACACTCCCGCTCAATTATGCAGCTATATGTATTTGCTGGCCGGGCCAAGTGCACCTACTTACAGCATTAATGCTCTTTTTAATGGTCTGAACTATAATGGCCATCCATAAATGCGCTTGCGAATCGAGCGGCTGGCTGGTCGAATTTCATTTTTCCTTTGGCACTACACGTCATACATATCTACTTTTTGAAAAGTAAAAAATAAATATTTTTGTAATTTTTTTATTGCCATATTACTGGTTAAAGATTTGCAACTCAATGTGTATTTGTATTTTAAAAACTTTTCTTAAAACATTAATTTTTTGTATATTTTTTTCTCTACTCTGGTTTATTCTTTTCAGTTTGGGCCGAGACTGGCGATTTTCGTGATAGTCATAGTTCAATGACCGCTGTAGCAAATAGTTTGGATAGTACACATTTAAATAATTTTCAAGCATCATCATCGTCAGCGTTGTCGAATCGAAATCGGGATCGCAAGGATGGTAAGTTTACAGTGTCTGAAACTTTTGTACTACTTATGTATGTAAGTACATAAATCTGTGGCATTTTGATAAAACAACTTAATCGTTTCACATAAAATAGAAAATTTCAAGTACATTTGTGAAAAATATGGATGTCAAACTTGTTCCATTAAAAAACTCTACTTTTGTCAAGCTTCTATTATATCTAGCTAAGACCAGTTTTAGATAAAATAGTTAATGCCATTTAACTTTAATATTGAGTACTTTCGTTGGTTTTCAGACTATCTCTTTTTAATTCAATCACTTCTGTACTCCAAATTAGTCGTTTTTCGAAAGCTAGGAGTGCCAGTTACTGTCGAAATTCGACTGTTCTTAAGAGTCTATCTTCTTCTTAAGAGATTTCTTCAAACTTAGCACGTTCTTTAACTTATAAAGTACAAAATTACTTACCGGAAAATCTCTTGCATTGGAAATAAAACGTGACTACCAGATTTTATAAAATTGAAGGACTTTGGCCGAACTTGAAATTGACTCGATGAATTTCAAAAACACTAAAATCCGATAACTTAATTAAGCTCGTTAACTCAATTAAACTCGATAACTCTAAGAATTCCGATAACTATCGATAACTGTGCTTTTCGAGGACTGGATTAATCTTGGTAACTCAGAAACATACATACATCGATATAAGTTGGGTTATCGATAACTCAATAAACTCTATAAATTTCGATAACCCGGTTAATATTCATATTTCGATATTTATCGACGAATTTCGATAACTCGTTACACTCTGGTAACTCGATAAACCCATAAAAATTTAAAACTCGTTTTACTTATACATATATCTTTAGAAGTTTCGATAACTCAATATATGTACTTCGAAAATTCCAGGAGCTTCAATTCGATAAATCGGCAAATTTCGATAAATCAATAATTATCGATTACTCT
>NW_016160056.1:39450-48033 GCF_001687245.7 Rhagoletis zephyria | reverse complement strand
TTTTAATTATAATAATGCCATCAAAGCATGAAATGGATCTTAAAATTCTGAAATTCTACCAGCTCCATGTGAGAAAGGCGCTAAAAAGAAATATTTATAGTATGTCAAGTCAGAGAGGCGTGTGCCATCGTTGTCCCGCCCGTCACTCCTGCAAAATGTCAATTTTCTTTGTAAATTGTATAATTAAATTTTATACTTTATTAGTTTCGTAATAATCTGATGTCTGACTTCAAGTGTTGACATTTTGAGACTCGTTGTATTAATGGTTAAAGAGAAATGCCTTAAAGTTTTAGCAAAAACCAGTTAAAATGTCGCACCCGTCAATTTGGAATGTCCCTATAATATATGTAGTTACTTAATTTGGTGATAGTTACCAAACTATGTGTTGAGAGAAATATATTTAGCAGACTTTTTTCTGAGTGTTTTCATGAATTTCAGATATCCGTCGGCAAATCGCTTATTCACCAAACTCAAAATACCAACGGCAATCGGCTATCAGCAAATTTTTGCAAACCGCTCGCTGAAGTGTAAAATTTCGTTATCACGTATTGCTACCAAAATAAACCGACCAAACAGTCAACACTCATTTATTTAACGAATAATAAGAGTTAAGCCACACAATATACAGCAACTGCAATAATAAAATATACTATATCCATACATAAATACATACATATACATATACCTACATATGTATATATGTATGTATGCAACCTTATGAATAGAAAAGCAAGTAATCACATTAAAACTAAATAAAATGCCAGTAAAAGCTTCATACACAAATGTCCGTACATACATACATACAAATCGTGCATGAATAGGTTTTCGACCTTTTTTTCTATACAGATAAATGTAACGGCGTACTTGTATTGGTTTGTTTGCATTTGCTTATCACCGCCAAAAATATTTCGAGATAAAATTTATAATTTATAACAATTTCATGCAACATATTAAAGCACAGTAGCCAGGTCGCATTAATACTTATGTACTTACCATTACCAAAAAATCAAAATTCTTTGTCGGCAAAAATGCCTTTGATTTTGACTTTGATTTCCAACATACAAACTAAATATGTACATATTTATGTTATTAGTATGACCGGCTGGACTGGTAATATTTATTTCATTTAGGTACATTAATTTATTTAGTTATTGGTTATTTGCTATTTTCTATTGTTGTTGTTGTTGTTAAGCGCATTTAGTTTAGTTGATTACTGTGAATTTGTTGTTGCGGTACATATTCTATGTACTAGAAGTATAACGTGTGGAGCCGAGACAGCACCCAACGCCACCGTGGAGAAGCGAATGATCGATCGTATATTTGTTGAATACTTATTTGTGTGGAGCTGGTTCGAGCGGGTGGTGATTTAGGTAGCGGCAACGTTTGATATTCGTTTATCTTTTTTTTGCTGAACTCATTTGAAGGGGTTGGAGATATGCGATAGCAACTTTTATTTGTTTTATCAATTTTCTGAACTTAGTTTCAATTATTTGTTCACAAACATCGTACTTGGAGTTATAGTTTTTTATTTTTGTCGCAATTACTCTAAACGTGCAGAGTCATTCGATCCTGGCTTTCCTCCATTTCTAACAACTCGACTGCGACGCACTGTGGTTCCTGGGCAAAAAGAATTCAAAAAGTTTAAGATTTTGAAAATTATTGTTTTCATATTATTTCCGATTAGCTAATTGCACGGGGGCTTCGAAAAACTGAAACTCGAAGAAGTTATTTTATTATTAGAATGTAGTGTATATTCCTGACTGATTTTAATGAAAATTTTATTTATGTATGTGAATAATTTTGACAATATTTAAGGAGCTTTATATGTATTACATATATCGCACACGATCTTCAAAAGTGACACAACTCTAAATTTGGCATGTTTGACATTATACACTAAAAATGTACATAGAGCTTTTATTAACCTTTCAGCAAAAGTTGGAGCAAATTTTTGTAACAATTTGTTGAAAACCCCTAAGGTAAAGTTTTCCTTGCCCATATAATTAGCATGTGCTAAAAAATAGTTTTTCTCATTTTCTGACGAACGTGTAATTTTGCGTTGTGTCACTTTTGAAGATCGTTTGCGATATGTCTTAAACGAAATGTAAAGGCAAATCCTCAGGTTACCATTTTCTTAAAGAGTCAAACAAAATAAAATAGAGGGGACATCAAAGGGTTAAGAGGCCTACAAACAAAGCTCAACACATCTACGCCCGGAGTATTATACATATTTCAGTCTCTGTTATATGCACTCTTTACAACTAGATGGAAGTAAAATCGGCTGCTCAAGTCTTTGACTACTTCAGGACTTTAAATGTCCTTATCATCTCACAGACTTTACCCTACAAGACATTGCTGATCACTTTAGGCAAAAATTCTCACACATTTACACTTTTGTTTTTGTAGTACGGCATAAATGAGTAGTTTGACTATTAGTACTGAGGACTTTCTGATGACAACCTTGAGGGGAAAGTACTAAATTTTTTCCCATGGCCTGAACGAAAATGAGGACTTTGATAAGCACTTTTGTGATTAGGGATAATGATAATATGAGTACTCATATGATACTCAGCTGTCTTGTAGGGTATGTTGTCGTGGTTCGATTGTGAAAAGGCGCATAACATAGGGTTTGGTCTTGGCAAGAACAGGGTTTATATATAGGTTAGAACATTAAAAGTTTTTCCACCTGTTAAAAAATTAATTTAAATTAATGTAATAGAATTATTACAATATGGGAATCCATCAAGATGATTTTGAAAAGGTTGTATTTCTAAACCAATTGTAGGAGGGTTTCCACCTTTTCAAAAAATTTAATTCAACATGAATTAAGAACATAAGAAAATTTTATGACCGAATGAACCTTTCTGAGGGGAGTCTTGTAACAAAGTTTCAAAATAAGGAGCAGTCTACTGCATGCATGATGATATTCATTGAATTTTTTAGCAACACTATAACTAAATAGGGGAGCGAAGTGTGTTATTGACCACATAAAGATACGTTTCTGTACAAAAAAACGGAAAATGGAATTTTTGCTCATTTTATCATGTTTAACACAGCTCAACAAAAATATAAACAAAATTTGGTACGGCAAATGTTAAAGCTGCTTTTGATAGAGTTTTTTTTTGTGTTGACTACGAATCTGTAAGTATGAAGTTTCCATCAGATCCAGATCTTGAGAGAAACGAGGTGAAAGTGTGAAAAAATCGCGGTTTTTGCGTTATTTTAGAAGCTCTAGCAAAGAAACAAATGTTGTTAAAACCTTCCTGGCTTGAATTAAAACTAGATCTCTCGACTACTATCTCTGAAAAGATATCTTAAATATTTGAGATCTTAAACTATTTTTTACCATTATCATCTTAAACTAAACGATGGAAAATTTGTATACATATTTACCTCCACAGGGGGGTGGGGGTTCATTAAACCGGGCCTGGTATATAGATCTCAGCTTAGGTAGCCTAGGTCACTCCGTCTACCTGTTCCGATGTTCAGTTTGGAGCCACCTATTAACACCGGGAAGGTGAACTTTCTTAGATTCGGTTAGAGTCAATTTTTAAATTACTGTTATATCTGCATACACATATACATGAACATCTTATCAGTGCTGTTGTCGGTTGGGTATATCTTTCGGATTGGTACTTTCTGCAATTAAACTCCCCCCTTCCGCGTTCCTGCAGAAAACCCATTAACTCTTCATAGGACACCCTGAACTCATATGAATGTAAATAAAGTATGACGATAACTGCTGTCGCCAAAGCCAACGTCAACAGCGCTGATTTTTTCTATAAATCGATTTAATTTCTTCTCACCTCGCCACGACGCGGAAGGCGCCGATAATATGCAGTTACAGTCTTGTAAAAACAACACCAAAATCAAGGACGGAGACATACAGCTATTAGCGTTGTCATTACAACGATTTATGATTTACCTTATTATTTAGTTGCTGGTAATTGTTGTTGCGGTTGTTACTGTTTGCTTACTATGTATGTACTTAGTTGTTATTATAGAGTTTTGTTTGACAAGCAAGCGTCTCATCAACGTGCAGGCGAGTGGCTCGGGAAACTACATATGTATCTGTGTGCATACACTTGCATACATAGTACAAATTACTATCGCAGTGAAAACATGTACTTTGCATTGCTCTACATTATTGCTGTTCGAGAAAAACACATGTAATCGATTTGTACACTTAAACTAATAACAATTTGTACAATTTTAAGTAAACAAATTATTTCATATGTGTGTATGTATGTATGTATGTACCTGAGTTGAGAGTGAGCGTGTGTATTTGCGTGTTTGTGCAGTCGAGTGTTCCGCAAGCGCAACTTTGTGTGTCCATAAGTACCGATGCATTTATACCATCCCAATGATTTTCTTTTCTCATACAACTTGTTTATTTGCTTTCTCTTATTTACTAACATGTGTTTTTTCCAATTCTTTTTTTCTAATAATTTGCTTCCTCTTGTTATTGCTTTATCTACAGGTAATCGTTCCGTCAATGAGACCACAATCAAAACTGAAAACATATCAAATTCCGGTCATGACGAACCGATGACAACCACAACAGATGAGCCGAAAAACGATAAGAAAAACAAGCGTCAACGCCGCCAACGTACACATTTCACATCGCAACAACTGCAGGAGCTGGAGCACACATTTAGCCGCAATCGCTATCCGGATATGTCGACACGCGAAGAGATTGCTATGTGGACAAATTTGACCGAAGCTAGAGTTAGGGTAAGTTGAACATACTTGCATACTTATATACATAGGGGACTTATACATACATGCATACACTTTTTGTACCTGCATGCCGGGGGCTTACATATACTCAATATGTCCTATCTGCAGTTTTTACCAAAATAGGATTCCTTAGACTTAACTGTCATCGATGATGTTAATGCTGATCTTGTACATATATCGTTTTTCAGAAGAATTACCTAATGAATTTCTAAGCTAAAATTGCAATCAGTGATGACAGTTAAGTCTTAGATGGTTTCTAACATGAAAAAGTAGTTTTTTTCGAAAACTGCAGAAAGGTCGTATTGAATATAAGCCCTCGATATGTTAGAGATTCTCGCAAGAAAAATTCTAAGAAACATTTTTCATTATTTCTTTGAGAGCTGTAAACTGATTTACAATATTTCGATAGAAGAAGTTTTCCATTTCCTAGACCCGATTTTCTAAAATATTTTCAATTTTCTCGAGAGCTGCAAACAACCCTTTACAAGCCAATTAAGGCAACTCTCTTTCGACTTACCACAGACTTTTGCCTTTCGAAAGACAATTCTTAATTCTGGCAACTGTCTTAAGAGCTCTTTACTCTCATTCGAACGAATAATTAAAAGATCTGCTAACGGGGAGGTCTTGGCGTTATTCTGTTTGTCTTTTAGCAATAAGTTTTCTAAAAATTAATTTGAATATATATTGTTTTTTCTTTTTCAAACAATATATAAACTAAGAATTAAAAGAAAGTTAATTAAAAAATAATTTTCAAAAATTATATGAAATTAAACAAATACTTCTCACAAAAACAATTAAAAAGGCAAGAAATAAGTAAAACAAGTTTCTAAAAAATTGAATGAAATTAAAAATATAATTTTTGAAACAACAAAATCTATAAATTAAAGGAAAATAAAATTAAAAAGTAAAACAATACATAAATAAAAAAGCAAAAATAAAATAAAATTTAAATTGAAATTAAAAAAATATTTTTCCTTTTAAAATAAAATTTAAAAATTAAAAGAAAATTAAATAAAAGATCTGCTATCGAGAAGGTCTTAGCGTTATAATGTCTGTCTTTTAGCAATAACTTTTCTAAAACCTAAGTTAAATAAGCAAAAAAAAAATGTTTTCTTTTTAAAACAATATAGACTAAAAATGAAAAGAAAGTTAATAAAAAAAAATAGTTAAATGAAACTAAAAAAGATAATTTCCCACAAAAAAAATAAATAAGCAAGAAGTAAGTGAAAGCAATTTCTAAAAAATTAAATGGAATTACAAAAATATTGTTTTTAAAAGAACAAAATCTATAAATTAGAGAAAATTAAAATTAAAAAACAAAAAAAAATAAGTGAATTAAAGAGAATATTTTATTTATTTAAGCAGAATATGAAATACAAAGTACTAGCCGACCTTGTATGCTCGAGGCTTCGCCACGCGGTGAATGTGTAGATATTAAATAAAATGCGATTGGCAACTAAACAGGTTGCAACCCTACTAAAAAATAATATAAATCGCGCATCTGGAGGCCAAGCCCCTTTCTTTGACACCTCATTTCTTGTAATCTAACGAACGGCCCACATTTTTTAATTTTTCGCACAGGTTGCAACCCTCTTCGAAAAATAAAACCTTACTGCAAATTGGAAGGTTAAACATTTTCCTTTGACACCTCATTTCTTTAAATCTTTTGACAGTGACGGTACAGAACTGCTGCCAACGCTTATTATGATTGAATATAGTCATTTTATTAACAGGTGGCAACCCTATTCAAAATAAAAACATTAGTGCTTTTTTAAAGGCCCATCCCCTTCAATTGACACCTCACCTTTTGTAATCCAGCGAACGATTTTATAATTTTCAAACAGTTGGCAACCTTATTAAAATTCTATGTAAAAAACGACGCTTGTCGATACAGAGTATATTAGAGATAATCTCGTCAAAATCCGTTCAGTAGTTTTCGAGATTACCGCGTACAACGAATCTGGACTTTACTTTATACTATGTATAGAAGTTTCCAAAAATTAAATGAAAACAAAAAATTATTTTTAAGGAACCACTAACTAAGGAAAAAAATGAATGAAAAAAATACATTAAATAAGTTTCTAAAACCTAAATTAAATTAAAAAATGAAAAGAAAATATTAGAAAAACATTTCGCCGTTCGAGAATTCGAGTTTCGTATTTCTCGAATGGCACGCCAGTGATTTGCTCACCCGGCTATTGCGATTGTTAGAGCAGTGCGAGCGAAATTATATATGTACATCTGCAACAGTAGTGCTCCGAGAAAGTTTTATTTACTCTATGTGAGCTCATAAAAAATCAATAGAGACGTTTAAAGAGTTTCGCCCGCAAACGCTGTTTTGAGCATCACGGGTCTAGAACAGGGATGGACAGAGGGAGCCTTTACTTTGCACGTGACTATACAAAATGTATAGAAAGCTTAAAAGAGCTTTGTCCGCGGGCAGGGCGGTGCCTATCACCGGTCTAGAACCTGCTCAAATGCTTTCTGTCAAAAGAGCTTTTCACCATGAAAGTTTGCAAGGAAGCTTTTCTTGCAAGACTTTTGTGCCACAATTAACCAAATCGTGTAAACTATCTTGTCTACTGTCTTTCAATAGCCTTGCAAAAAATTTGCAACTACCTTAACCAGAACTGCCCTGTAAATTCATTTCTTTTAGCTTTTCTAGAAGTTTGTCGACAACCAGCGTTCATAGAAAAGGACACGATGTCTATGTATTACAGTAATAAAAGGATTTTCCACTTATTGAAATACATATTGAATTTGACATAGTAGACCTTGAAGTAGGTACCTATCCCTGTTGTGAAGGTAAATTCGTTTTGTAAGGGTTTGAGTAGCAAGGAGTTAAGCTAATTGTTCTGAATGCATTTTGAAAATTGCCTACATTTTTCCCGCATCGGATATGAAGACGACCTACACAATCGCATTTAATAATTAATATTGGTATCTTAAAGCATTAATATATTCTCAATAAATTAAAGCTTTTCTTTCGATGAATTTTATCAACTGGCTTTGTGAGTTGGTATAATTAATAAAGGCTGCTGATAATTTATGTATATTTAAAATAGTTTAGTAAACAATTGATACCCAATCTTTTTTTTTCAAAATAAACAAATATGTATGTATTTCTTTCAATTTGGTTCCCCTGCCGCAAATAGAAGGGCCTTGCTTTTAAATTGCGCTTTGTGCTTTGTTTTATTTTACTGCAGAAAAATGCACCAAGTTTTACATTCAAACAAAACACTGAGGGGTCACAAACCACGCCACAGCAAACTTACTATAGAGGCTAGGTGAAATAAGGCCAACATGCTTTGAGCATTCGACAACACCACAGGAAATGAAACTCACACATACATATTAGAGGTTTACGCCGACAGGCTTTTCGGCGGCGGCGTGGTCAACTTCAAAAATAATCGGCGGCGGCGGCGACGCCGGCGCGTCTGGAAACGCCGGCGCTACTGCCCATAAGGTAGATTCCAAAGAGCCATGAAGCTTCTAATCTTATCATGTCATCAGATTATAATTCTATTTAATTCATTCATTGACTGCTGCCGATCAGAAGAAAGTCTATATAGTACATACATTAGGTCATTGACTGCTGCCGAACAGAAGAAAGTCTATATAGTACATACATTAGGTTTACCATCGAAAATGCTTTTTTTGAAAATTTAAAGACCCAACCCCCTAATTTGATTCGTTTTTATGAGAAATATTATTGCCTATTTTTATAGATTTTTTAAAGGCCATTTAGAGGTCGCGGCCTGTCGATTTAGGTCAGAAACTACGATTTTCTAGATTCATGAGTTTTTGAATGACTATTTTTGCTTGAATTTCAAAGAATTTTTT
>NW_016160056.1:14267-38206 GCF_001687245.7 Rhagoletis zephyria | reverse complement strand
TGTGCGCAACGGCACAAGTGTGAAGCTGGGGCGCGTTAACGGCTGTAGGAACTGAATTGTAGGCGAGTACGTGTGTGAGTGCTGGCGTGTTGGTGTTGTTGGCCAGCTTTGCAAATAAATTCCGAAAATGCACAAAACCTCTCAGCATTTAATCTGTGTAGGCATAAATACGGGCGTGTGTGTGTGAGTGCGTTGCCGCAGATGCTTTTATTCATTTTGTTGTTTTGTACTGGTGTCGCAGCTGTTGTTAAGCTTAATTCGCGGTTGTTTTCTCTTCCTTTTTTGGCTCGCTGGCTGGGTAGTAAAAATGCCAAAAACAACGAATTTACGAGTTGGCAGCCATGATGCAACAGCAATAACAACAGCTATGCGACCGCAACCACAACAATCAACATGGCTGATGCGATGTGTGTGGTTGTTGGTAGCAGTAGCCCAACAACAACAGCAGCAGGAACAACTACGCAAATAGCAACAACATTAAGCAGCAATGACAAGGTATACGCGCTGCAAAGTTATTGCGGTCAATGTTCGTGTTTTGCGGAACATTTTACTTACAATTTATGTACATATGTATATTCATATGCATGTATGTATGTATGTATGCGTATGCACATAATTTTGTCTACGCCTTCTCCAATAGACCTTAATCGATTGCATTTTCACTGAAGCATCGCTCATGGCAATTGTTGTTTTACATACAACTTTAAACTTCTGTCATTTTCATATACATATTTTTGTAGATATGTACTTAGAATGTAATTTGTAAACGGAATAAATGGGAAATGAGTTGCTGGGAAAATAATCGGTAATTTGCGGTTTTTGGCAAATGTTACCGCATCATAATTAACTGTGAATTTATTTATATTTTTCACACTTATTCGCCTTGAATTGCTATCGGTACGAGGTGGGTTGTCAAAAAGAAAAACCAGAGATCCCGTCGAAAAAAGACTCCTCTACTGGAGATTAGGGTGACCCAAATATGCATGTGAAAAGGTAAAGTCGGAAGAATTGGTCTTAATCGAAAAAGTATAGCCCCTGTTTTTTTATTATTCTGAAATCAAAAAATATTTAGCAGTCGCACAGTGGGAGAAATGAGGAAAAAGCTGGCCAATATTCCAAAAATCAAAGTTGTCCGAATGTTGCAAAACATGGTAATTTCGCAAGAGGGAGAGGTCCATTGCGTAGTGTATCTTCTTTACTAGAGCAGTTTCAACTTGCTGTCCTCACTAAAGTTTGTGCTGCTTTTCCCATTGGCTCTAAAATTGTGCTGCGGAAATTTGATTTTAAAATAAGTGGTGCTAGATAGAGATGGTGTGAAATAGAGAGCGTTTCTGACGGTATCTTAAATAATCTAAGCGAATTAATTTAAATTTTTGACACACGTAAATATATCGAAAAATTAATTGTAAACGCTTTCTAAAAAAAAAAACAATATAAGAATATTTTTTTGATTGTTGAAAAAGTTGTGATCGCCGGGGATCGGGCTATTAAGCACATTAAAGATAATTGCAAAAACAAAGTTCTTCACGAATTAAAAAAAGAGTAACCACATTCGTCCAAGCTTTTTGTAATTCCCGATTGAATAGCGCGATAAAAATAATAAAAATGCTTATTGTGTCATGTGGAAAACTTACACAGGGCAACACTGATTTTGGTTCGGCAAATGTTAAAGCTGTTTTGGATAGTCTTTTTTGTGCTTATTACGAATCCGTAAGTATAAAGTTTTCACCCTTTGCAGATTTTGAGAAAAATTAGGTCAAAATGTCAAAAAAAAATCGCGTTTTTTTACATTATTTGAGAAGCTCGAACAAAGAAAGAAAACGTGACAAACCCCTTCACTTAGGCTTAAATTAAACCTTGAACTCTCCATTAGGGTGGTACATAAACAATATACATTCAAGGCCTTTGCAATAAATGAGCTATCAGTTTATTCAAAAATATATTTAATTTTAGATAGTACTACATATTTTGGAATTGTGGAATTTATCGATGATCAAAATCTAAAAAATGTAGAGCAAAATGGTTTTTTTTTATTTTACCCGATAAAAAATCCCAACAAGCCAAGTCCGACAATAGATTGTTGCATACCATTTTAAAGGCCTATATATCTTATTCTTAGATCATATTCGATCTTTGAAATCGAATAAAAACTAGTCATTCCAAAACTCATAAATCTACAAAATCGTATTTTCTGACCTAAATCGACAGGTCGCGACCTCTAAATGACCTTAAAAAATCTATAAAAATAAGCAATAGTATTTCTCATAAAAACGAATAAAATTAGGGGCAGGGTCCTGATATTTCCAGAAAAGCATTTTCGATGAGCACCTTATTCTGTACTACTGTTCCTGAAAATACCATCCCTGCACCTTAATCTGGTGGTTACTTATAGTCATTTTTTGAAAAACAAAAAATATTGGAAAAAAGTTTTCTTAAAGTCAGTTTTTGCTTTTCAAGATGCAGGGAAAGTATTCGAGAGTTATAGCTTTAATTTAAGCCTAAGTGGAAGGTTTTATCACGTTTTCTTTCTTTGCTTGAGCTTCTCAAATACTGCAAAAACGCGATTTTTTTACCTCGTTTTTGTCAAAATTTGGAACAGATGGAAACTTTATACTTACGGATTCGTGAAAAGCACAAAAAGGTATATCCAATACAGCTTGTTTTCATCTCTAGAAGAAGGTTGGGCTTTTTGCTCCCTGCACACTCCAGTCACAATTCAGAAATATTCTGAAGTTAAGTATCTAGAAGTAATCCTGATTGGCTTTTTTTTTATAGAAGTCTCAATTCGATCATGAGACCACCAAAGATTTGGCGGCATTTTCCGAAGGGCGTTCCTGTATATCGCTATTATTTTATGATCCGATCCATCATCGGTTATGCATCAGTGGAATGGTTGAGTACATTCTCAATCAATAGCGTGGTAAATCCGTTCGCCAAACTTCAAAGAACATTCGCTACACTTACCATAAATTTGCGTCCTTACTTATCTATACGAGGGTAGGCTTTACAGGTTTCAAAGAAATTGATGACACTTAGTGGCACTAGGCGGAAATTTACTGGTGGCAGAGCTCTCGGCACCAGTGCCGTTTCAATTCTTCAGCATTAACTTGGCAGATGAGATACTGTAATGCTGAGGTTGAGTGCTAGCTTAATTTCGCAGAACTCAGCCCGGATTTAGGTTAGGTTAGTTGGAAGTGGCTGTTGTGGGCCCCTTTTTGATAATACGCGGGTGGTTAAAACCCTCCTACTCGAGAAATCGTATAGAGTCTTCGAAACCCAAAAGTGGCCGTGTTGCTACTTCGGCTATCTTGGTTAAACCTTCGAGAAGTTCTGGACCGGCAAAGCAGGTGCCGCAGCAGTTTCTGCAGAAGTCGTTGTGGGAACCCCCAACCCCTCCGCGTGCTTTACGATGGGAACGTGGTATGTTAGGAAGGCCATAGCTGTAGGTAAATTCCATCTTCTCAGTGTGAGGAGACCCTTCGATTGTTTCTCGTTACATTACATAGTAATAGGCAAGCTGCACTTTAGACATTAACCGCCTCACGAACGACATCCAAATTTATTCGGTAACGCAGGATCCACCTTACTGGCTTTATTCAGCGTGCCAGGCCACTATGGGAGTAAATATTATTGTCTAGCAAGAGCTCAGGCTAGGTATTAATTGAACCGCAACAAGCGGTCTTCGGACATTGTCAGAAAATGGATGGATATTTACTTCCATTAGCAATGGCTGGGAGGCTTCTAAAGGCTGTATATGGATAAAAGTCACATCTGCCGCTATCTTAAGAGGTCTAGTAAGGCATTCTTTTGCATCGAGCGGACCGAACTGCAGACAATATACGGGATTGCAGTCTGGTCACTTCTGATATTCTTAATACTTGATTGTGGTTGGGAACCTTCATTTGTTTGACGTTTCGAGAGGGTAAAATGTATAGCGTACTTGGCCCAGGATATTTTCGAAACAACAGGGGTATTCTCTAAGTTTTACAAAACCCTTGTACGATGCACAGGTTGCACGGTAGCATCGGTTTTCCTATGGAAATACTTTGCAAACCATACAATCCGTGCACCGTGAAAGGCTTAGAGAATAACTCTAGTATTTTGGAGTTCACTCGGATTCAGTGACAGGATTCTTTGGTATTCATAGCATGCATTCCGATTCATAAATTTTCTACGATGTATTCAGTAATAGCAGCGAATCTTTCCTCTAGGCTCTTAGATATTTATAAGCCTCCATATCCCTCCTATCTGCCAGACAAAAGAAGTAAAAAGTTCTTTTATGTTTTGAGTGAGGAATCCCTAATGTTTATGCAATTTCGTACATTTTAATTAAGTGGATTGTCACAGAGTGGCGAAAATAAAACTAATTATTATGGTTAATTTCTTTCGCTATGAATTCTAGTAATTTTCTGAGTAAAATAATTTATAAATTTCACGCTAAATTCACACTTTACTTGACTTTCTTTCATTCAGCTCCTATTATCCTATTTGTTTCTACTACAAAAACCCATACGCCTTTTATACATTCACACATCCCTTAACAGAAAACGTACGCACAAAAGGTGCTTGCACCCCTCGCTCTATTGAACATTTGATGTACTTATGTACATATTAGGGGTGTTAATTTTTCAGCTTTTTCCACTCCCGGAATTTTCGGTATATCGTTATCATAATCCCGGTATCCCGGGATGTAGATATTCATTACTTTTCTACAACTTAAATCGAAAAAATTGCTTCTAAATTGTTTGAGAAGCTCTTCTGCCACAAAATATATAACCAATAAATCGGTTTGAAACCTACTTTTTTATTTAAAGTGGCGATTTTATTTTTTCTATCTGACGTAAGGATTTATTTTAAAGAACTTTGATATTTCAAATAGGTAATTAGGTAATTTTTGAAGCTGATAAAGTTAGAAAGATGAAATTCGAGGATGTTTTCGAGTTTATATAAGTCCTTAACATATAATTTTTTCGAAAACGAATATTGCGAAATTTCAAGGATAAAATTTTAAAAGGGGATTTTCAATACTTCCCACTCCTTTCGCATCAAAAACTTGAATCTGTTTAAATTCTACAGGATATCCTCTTTCATTTGATACCCATACTTCTTCGCTAAGCACATATCTCTGAATTTTTTAAATCATTTTTGAATTACAGACGTCAGAGTGAAAAGCTAAAAGCGCAATTTTACTATATTGGACATGGTTTCGCGAATATATTGATATTTGTGTTTAAAATTTACTATCGCGCGGTGTTATTTATATGTATAATGAGCTAGACGTTTTTAAAAAATATTAATTATTAAATCAAAAAAGGAATAAAGCCTATACTGGTCAAGAAAAGGAGTTTCTATTATTGCCATCAGTGCAAATTACAAATCCCGAAAATGCCGGGATTATTTGCCACGAATCCCGGGATTTTCGGGCCTTTAAAAGGCCGGGATTAACATTCGTAGTACATATGTATGCATTGGAAATTGTGTGTGTGTGTGTGTGTGTGTGTGTGTGTGTGCTCATCAGTGGCGTCAATGTTTGCACGCACTTAATCCTTTTGTATACAATATCTGATAAATTTTATTGCTGCTATTATTGCAGTCACAGATTCATTTAGATTGGACAAATCTTCCAACAAAAAAAAAGCAGTTGCCTTCACTGCTACTTGGTTATGTATGTACATTAGGGTGCATCACTCTTCATACAAAAATAATCGGTACTGTTTTACCATCGCACTATGGGTGATTTGATCCGTTTATGTGGTCAGAAGTCGCGTTCGTGCTTAGAAAAAAACATTTGTCCTTGGTATTTGATAAATAAAACTTCAAACCAAAAAACTGTGCCTTTTTGTTTTTGTAAAAAAAGGAACGACACTGCTTAGCGGGTGGTCAAACTCATTGTCTGTGAGTTAAATATTGGAATCGATTTTTTGTTATATTTTTTTAATCTATTTGGAACAACTATATTTAGATTAGATATTATAACAAGTAATTTTTAGCAAAAAAAAAACCGACTTCAACTCTCATATAAAAAAAAATATATATATGAATATCTCATGATCTGCTGATCGGATCTTAACCAGATTAGTATGGGACCACCTCTGAGACACTACCTTTCCGATGCAAAAAGAATTATCGAATTCGGTTGACGTGGTCCAAAGTTATGCGGTAACATACATAAAAAAAAAAAAAAAAAAAAAATATTCCGACGAACTGATAACCTCCTCCTTTTTTGGAAGTCGGTTAAAAAAAGGAGCAAAATTATGGATAATAAAATGAAAAGTAAGTACTTTTAAGATCTATAACTGTTTTTTTATATTTTTTTAGAGAAAAATAAAGAGAGGAAACATACGGTCGTTTACAATTTGGTTGCTGCAAAGGCTGCTTCTTTTACCTTTTCACCAGACACATAACGAAATCAAGAGCTTTCAGATTTTAAATTGAAATTAATATCATTAGGCTTTTTTTATTATTTAGCCACAGCACAATTTTTTTTGTAACTAAGTGGAATTTTTTTAAATATAATTATTAAAAAAAACTGCATACAAACTTCTTCACACAAATTAAAAAGTGACCCATTTTGACCAATCGGCCGTCACGGGATAAGATTTTTTTGGAATTATGTGACTTCAAGTAATCTATAAACATACATATTTGGTCATAGTTAAATTCGGCCACAAAAATTTAAGTTTATTAAATTTTTTTATGACGCCAAAATACTTCGGAAAAATATTAAAATTTACTAGAACTGGACCTGTTTAAAAACTCTTAAAAAAATCGAGTTTTTTATAAATAAAACTAGTTTATACATTTTTTTTCTTCAAAATTATAAAAGAGTTTAAACAAATTTTTAAAAATTTTACCAACGGAATCAAAGTAATAAGATTTTTGGCGTTATTTCCAAATCGGTCTAGCTCACGCGAATCTTAATATTTACTTAAAATATAATAAATTTTATAGCTTCGTAATTTTTTTTGGTAATGCATCCTAATGAAAATATGTATGTTTCGGATTTGCCTTTTGCATTTTTGGTTGCTGCAACACATTAGATCATTAATTTCAATGCGGTTTCTAATTCATTAAACTATTCAGAGGGTCGGTCGTCTACACAAAGAAAGGGGTGTCAACGTCAATGGGGAGATAAATTGTAAACCCAGTTAGTTTGTTCAAGCTGCTGCGACAAAGGGTGTCGTCGGTCTCTATATTCGCCGCCTTTCTATCTGCTACAGTGTTGACAAATTACCCAACGCTGTTTTTGTTTTGCATTTGTATTATTTAGGCTAATGTATGCCTGCTGCATTTTGCATCCCAACTCCCTGTGGTCTTATCAAGAAGTGAGCAATGTCTATCTAGTATTGTACGTACATACATATCATATGTATGGAGTATGTAATGTTCCATAAAACAGGCTGTCTTATGATTTGGTGCAACACTCTCTGTTGTGTGTGTAATTTTATTGCTTTTAACGGGAGTTGACTTGTCATTATTTGGAAAATATGTTTTCATTTTTGGCATTTTTCGGAACACATGTTCCGATTGACATAATTTCGCATCATGATCTATATATAAGTATGAAAATGTGCTCAAATTGCGGTTTTATGGGGTGTATTAAAACATTTGAAGGCTTCGAGCGGTTGAAAGTTGCACTTGTTTGTCGCGGAGTTGGTGGCTTTGTTGAATCACGAAGAGAACGAAGCGCGAAGGATGCGAGAAGTTGGTAGCCACGTATGTATGTATGTACATATGTATGTTGGTAGGTAAGGACGATTTTGTTGGTGTCATTGTAGTGGATTAGCTGCTGATATTCATAGCTCTAAATTTATTTATTTTCTCAATGTTCTGCTGTGTATGCTTGTTGGTGGTGGCGTTGTCATTTACTTTTAGGCTGCCATTCAAGCAAGTCAAGTGTGCTTACTTTTGTCCTGTATTGTTGCCTTCGTGTACAACAAAAATTTTGGCATATGCGCTGCTAAAAACGCGACAGTTCTACAGCAACTCCACCCATATTTTTTTTGTTTTTTCTTTATGTCACTTTAGTTAATTTACATAAAGAAACCATGAAATTTGCGTCATCATTAAATTTGTCAACTGTTTTTCTCTCTATAGATACATATGTACATATATGTATGTATGTGCTCGTAACTTTAGGCCAACTGTTTTATTCTTTCAGAATTTACTTACGAAAATATCGCTTTCCTAACTGGCAAGCGAGACAGATGTTTTTCAATATCACTAATTGCAATTTTATGAGAATCGCAATGTCAACGCATGTGNCTGGCAAGCGAGACAGATGTTTTTCAATATCACTAATTGCAATTTTATGACTTCAATTTTCAATTTTACTACTTTAGAAAAGTCATTTACGCCAATTGGCCTTTGCAACTTCACTTTGACTCCTCATTAGCTGATTGAGTAGTGGATTTTTTAATTATTGTACTTTTTACTATGTGCCTTTTTTATTGATGAATCTTGGTTGTCTTTTCAACGCTGTTTATTCCGCTTGTACCGCGCTGCCTATTTTTTTTTATATCCAACAGGAAAGGAAACTCTTTATAGCTATTTATTTTCATTTAGCACTTTTTTGCTGCTTGTCTTTTTTGATTGATAAAGAAGTGTTGTCACATCAGCAGTCATCGATCATCGCCTTGTTCTGTACTGCGATGCCGCCGACGACTGATCAACGCCAACGGCGCAAGGCAAGGGCGCAATTCTTTTGCTGAGCTTCACATTGACGATCGGCTGGCTACGCACAAATCAATTCCGCTGACGATGGTTATGACTAGTCATTCTTATAATAATTTTCATGGCAAGCTACTATTTGTCCCTAGGCGCCACCAACCATTTATATTCGTTTTACTTTTCCCTTTTTTCCCAAGCCTTGCCTTACCTACAAACATATGTGTGTACATATGTATGCATGGACACATTTAACGAGCTACATTCAATTGCTTCTCTATTTCTAGGTAAACAAACATATGGGCATAGATATGTGCATATATACATACATAAACTTTGTCATAACGAGCCCAACAATACGCATCTATGAGTACTCGTCTGTTGTTTTTCTTATACTCATTACATTGTGACAGGCACTCTCTAACTTCATAGAAAATTAAAGAAAACACCTCAGATCACACTTGATAAGCTCATTGAACTAAAGCTTAACTTGTCAAAGTTTGAGTATGCTTATTGGCTATACTCTTTTACGTGCAAATACCCTGTAGGAAAATATGGCAATGTATGACTAGTGAATTTCCCACGCACCTCTTGCTTCGGGAGACAGAAATCAATATAATAGTAATATGCGGGTATACCGGCCTACAGCAGTGGTGATTAGGGACCGAAAAAATCATTATACCAAGATTTTTAATTTAGATCATTGCAAAATCGTTAGTTTTTTTCGATCAAGAAGAATCGTTTAGTTTAGATATTTTTTCGGTAAAAGTTAATGGTTATTTTGGGATTTTTATTAGTTTTTCAATCAAAAATAATCTTTATTTTAGGTTTTTATTCCTTTTATAATCTGTATCCGTTGTAATGGAGACTGTGTTTTTAAATCTGTTTTAAAGCTTTTATGATCTAACAAATTAAATCTGAAAATAAGGGTTATAAGATGATCGAAAAATTCAAAATAAAAAATAACGATAAAAAAGCAGCCGAAAGAAAATCCAAATTAACACCTAATTTGATCGGAAAATTATGATTTCTATTATAAAGATCATAATCGTTACGGTCCCTGGGGTTGATCTTTTTATAGGTATGCGGTATAGCTCTCTCTAGCTAACACTGTCATGTTAGCAGCAACCACCAGATAGATAGAATCTGTGAGTGATCATATAACATTCATGTTCTATCGAAACTAAGGACCGAAACATATCTCGCGTTAAAAAACTTATAAAAGCTTTCTATGGACTTGAAGGAGTACTGAATAAAAGCTCTCACAGATCATAACTACTATTTACCAGCCAATGAGTTCACAAAAAGGAGAAGGTTAACAATTCATCCGAATATTTATTTTTTTGTATGTATGTTACCGCATAAAGGAAAGGTGCTACCTCGCTGGTGGTCCCATGCTAATTTGGTTTAAATCTGATCATTGCATCATGAAGAAATGAACGATAATCTTAAATATTTATACGCGAATTGAAGTCGGTTTTATTTTTTGCTTAAAAATTACTTGTATCCTTTTCACGTATATGCAAAATCTATATAAAATCTTAAAAAAGCTCTAGAAAATGGCAAGGCGCTGCTCATGAGCTTTTTAGATAAGCGACATTTAGAAAAAGCTATATGCGCATTCATATGAAATCTATATAAAAGTTTAAAGTGCTTCTCTCGTGGGAAATGTTTTACTCGTAACAGCTGTAAACTATCAGGAGCTGAATTAAAGCGGTGAAGAGTATCGTCTTACCCGCTTAGAAGGCTTTTTAAGCTTTCCATACTTTTTATACAATTAATATAGACGCGCATAAGGTAAAAGCTCTTATGCAGTAAGTAAAATGTGTGGACGGGCTTCACATTACCCGCGTGCAAATATTTTTAAGCTTTCTAAGTCTTTGTACCAATACGTACAAAGAAAGGGCTCTATCTACCCAACCATGGGTTAATGAGTAATTTGTATGTATCTACTGACGCGCAGGGAAAAACACTGATCATTGCGGTCTTAAAGTGCTAATGGCTATTTTTAAAAGTTTTTCATTTTTGTTTTAAACTTTGACATTTAAAAACATTGTCCACGACCTTTCTCCTATGCATATGTATACGAATACCTTGAATAAGATACCAAGATTTCGCTGATTTTAATGCGAAATTAGTTATTTCAAGCACTTCTCTGCGACCTCTGATTTCATTCCACCAAATCTTTTTTAACTTTAGCCAGTCCTATTCTCTCGGAAATAGCATACCATCGAACTCATATCTATTCCTGCTGGGTAGTTACTGCTAAAATTATCATTCTATTTGTGCATACGAGTAAGTATCGATTTTAAATGGATGTCAAAATTCGAGTGGCTCTGATATTAGATTTGAGGTAATGTATTTGGTTGTAGCTTGCTAAATTACAAGTCGGAGACACTTAAGTTGGCTCTGAGTAGTGAACCATCTTTTTGATATATACTAAAACATTCTGTAAATTGCAAGGTGATCTAAGCGTTAGTTCTGCATATTAGTTTTTCGAATTGTAATTAGTCAATTTCATTTTGGTTTCTTATTCGCTTTCGTTTTAACAGCTTCTGCAGAAGTATTTTTAGACTTTCTGGAATGGGTGCCCAGTAAGAACCGCTACTAATTTCGCATTGTTTGGTCTAGATTTTCCTAATAGGATGTGTGTTCCCTCAGTGTTGTATGCGGGCCACATAAGTTCGAAGTAAAAGTTGTTTAATTTATTGCAAAGCGTTTTCATTTTTTTTTCATCTTTAGCTGTGATATTTTTTCCTCCTTACTGTGTAATCGAGATAGGTCATTAAATTCTAGTATTTCCAGTCTAGTAACTTTATTTCTATACATAATGAACATTAGTTCGGTTTTTCTAAGCTGACTCTTAGCTTCGCTAGGGATTCTTCCATTATACGGCCCATTCAAGGCGAATTCATAAAAGGTAGTGCTACCGGAGCAGCTGATATCCAGGCGAATTGTACCGATTGTCAAAATGATGTGCGTGTTGTACATTTTTTTTTTGTTCTGATTATCATCGTGCGCGCGGTTGTCGATTTGGGCTGTTCCTACCAAAATTGGTAGGTATTTTTCTTGTTGGTAGGATGGTAGAGCGCTTAAAATTTTTGTAGATCTCTTTGCTCATAAAACAGAAAACATCTCTGGTTTGTTGTAGTGTGTCATTTTGTCAGTACTGTGATTAGGCTTGCCATAGACTTGGCATAGACAGAATTTTGCCAATTACCTTCGACGATTCTCTGAACTCCGTATACGCTATAAAAAGTTGTATCCACTGGGTATCTAAAGGGATATCAAGTGATTGAATTGATGGGTGTAAAGGCAAGTTCATAAATCATATATTTTTCTTTGAAATGTAGTGGCGAATCGGTAATAGAATCAACAATGACAAGATTGTTAAAATATTCTAAATGCCACCAGAAAAGCGATTCAAATGCGTATTAATGTGTGTTATTTTTTATCATACACGAAGATTAAAAAAAAAACTTATTGTTTCCAGTAAATTGGAGGATCTTTAAGTTTTTAACCGCAACTCAAAGAAATTAATGGCAATCCCGCAGCACGCAGATTTTTCACCCCAGCCCGGCGCCTGCTAGACCCGCACATTTGGCAAGCCTAACCGTGAGGCTTATCTTTACCTTACTTATTTATGTACATATGAATATATACTTTATAATAAATATGTGTATGCAAATGAGTGATGTATAAAAATTCTATGTCGGAATTTTATTTTCTGCTTCGATTTTTCACGTCATTTACTCCGAAGGCTTTATTAAAACCATAAACTATGCAAATTTTTTGCAATTTTTTCGGTTTCTTCGCAATTTATTCGAAATTTAAAGGGCGTAGAAGTAAAATGGATCTCAGATTCGGGTTCAGCGATTCGAATTACATGTCGGTACGTGGGTCTGGTTAAAAGCACAGGCCATTTTTTTGGTGTGCTTATGTACTCAAATATCTACATTAGGGCGGGTCGAAAATTTAATTTTTATCAAATCCCTTGGTAATAGTAAAAATATATTGTGTCATGAAGTCAACAACAAGCCTGCAAAATATTAGTATTTTATTGTAGTTGTAAGAGCGCGCGCATCGACCGCCACGTGACCCACAGCACCCTAGTCAAACAAGATCAATTCTTGTTAAAAATTCTGGGTTCAGCAAAAAGTTTTGGTGCATATTATTAGATAATGAATTCGTTTACCCAAAATAAAAAGTCAAATTTCATTTCTCGCAGCCCTTTAGCTTATCGTTAATCTCAAAGTTATCTGTTTTCAATAATATATGAATTGTTCCCTTGCTAACTGCACTGGCCTAGAGTCAAAAGATGTAAAGAACAGCATTAATATTGCTGGCGTGCATTTAGATCGCTGGTTCCAAATGTTTTAATCTTTGTTTTAATATTAGCTATAATTTGCGATTTTTTGCAAATTTAGGGACAATTTCGGTAATCTAATAGAAAAGCCATTATTTTCCATCATCGTGGAAAAATTTTGTTTATGCAAATGACTATGGGAACACTGAATAGGCACAACTTCTAGAAACACTAATTAGTTTACTTATGTTTAGGCATACAATATAAAAATTGCAAATATAAGAAAATGACAAAAAATTTTATTCAAAATTTCTTTTATTTTAAAATAATTTGTTAATAATCTGAACGATTTTAATCAAATTATTATCAAAAATCAGTAACATTAAGTATCGCCTTCAATTTGGTGATTATTACGCACCGATCGAGTAGCATTTACCAAAGATATATCGAAAAACTTAAGTGGATCTCCAGTTTTTTTATAAAAAAAAGTCTCTTCAATTGTATAAATAACTTTTAGATGATAGAACCGGATTACAGAAAAGTGTGCCAGGGAGTGACTTTTTTCGTTCAAGCTAAATGCAAAGCAATATCGTTCAATTGGAGAGTCCTCAAAAGGATTCCCCAGGATGTGTTAAAGACTATTGCATTTACCTACAGTCACTTTTTCACATAATGGAATTAACTAAAATATTTATTTATATCTAAAAACTTATTGCACATCCCCTACTTTCATATAACGGCAGATTTAGAAACCGCGAAAAATTTTCAAGACTGCATAAATGGACTTAAAACTTCTCACCCTAATTGTATTATGTTAATGTATGTAAATACTTATATGGTGGAAAGTACTATTAACTTATCAAACGGTTCCTAATTTTTCAAAATACATGTTTGACCTCATTCACCACGATCTTGAAAACTGACCAAATGTAAATATAAACATTCGAAAACATTACAACATTTGAAATAAATTTCGTCTCACTTTTTTGAATTTTTCACTTGGTTGCTGAAGTAATGAAAATTCATAAGGCAAATTATAGTTTTTGTAAGTTTTATCTTAATATCTTAAGAACTTGTAAACTTATTGAAAAATGATAAATGAACGTGAGATACTAAATTTAATAACCCTTAATCTGATATATCGTCCTGTTTAGAACAATTAACGCATTCCATAGATATTACAAGCCAAAGTTTAATTTTTAAAATTCATACACTTTGATACAATTGCGCGGGCTAAAGATAAGTTGTAAATTAATCTTTCGTGGCCAATAACAATTGGCTTAGACCTAAGACATCATAATATTACTATTACAATACGGTCAAATGCCTTTTATTTTCCCCCATACAAAATCGACCCAGCCTAATCTACATATATACTAGCTATGATTCTGATATTTTTGCTTACCTGGAAATCTTATTTTACATACATACGCACGTATGTATTTTCATGCATTTGATATAAAAAAAAAATAATGTCAGCAGTAATTCATAAAATAATTTTCCAGCACATAAAATTGCTCACAAAAAGAAAAACTTAAAAACTTCTGCTAAAAAACAAAAGCCATAAAAACGTGTGTTAATTTTTTCAAATGCACCTCAGCGAGTCATCAAAAACACTTTAACCAATTTGGCATTGCAACAACCACCACTAGAGATCCTTTACTATACTACCTATGTATGTATGTACGAGTATATGTCACTACCCAGCGAACAGGGTGACTATTAAAAATCATCACAAATTGGCATCATCAGTGCTGATACGAATCTGTATGATGGAGAAAAAACAAAGTTAGCTGTTTTCGTTTTTTCTCAAATCGTCGATTTGCACTTTTTTTGCCATTGCCCTTTAGGCCAGCCAGTACACATGACAGGTGTTTTCAATCGTTTGGAAAGCACACGATAGCACACATTTGGGGCACATAAAAGACCGATCATTAAGTGCTCTTTTGTAATGTGATTGTTTTTTTTTCTGTGCAACTTTCGCTAGAATTGGATTTTTTTTTGTGTTGTTGGCGTTTATTACTCAATTTCGATTTCATTTTTTTCCGCACTTTGTTAGTAAGTCAATGTGTATATGTTTGTTCAGTAGTGCCTAGATTGTGTTTGTAGTTTGAACTTCATTTTTTGCCACTTTGAAGCTCTTTTAACTTGTTTTTTTTTTTTTTTGTGTGCTTTCGTTCACTGTTCATTGGCCTAGCATTGGCAATGGGATTTGCTGACTTCAACAACTCTTTGGTAAGCCTTTCAAAAAGCCATAATGTGACCATTTATGAGCAGCGCAAAATGGCTAAATGGTAAATAACTGTTCGATAGCCGGTTAGTCAAGGCGGCTAGTTGGTTGGTTAGTTAGTACGCCGTTTTTGTGGATTAGGAGCGACGAGTTTGTAGAGCAAACGAAAGCAGGCATGATTTCTAACACATTGATGAGTTTTTATGTGAAGTCCTCAAATAAAAATTTGCATTTCTGATACATATGCACATATATTTTATATTAGTGGATCTTTATTTAAACTACTTAAATGAGAGTTATAGACTTCCGAATTTGCATAAAAAATACATATTTTTATTGAAATTGTTGTTAAATAAATACTCGTAGTTTGCCAGCATGGATGTTCGGTTACATTTAATTTTACTAGTTCTTTAAGACTTTATAAAAGTTCAGAATCTTACCATTTTGTTCGTTTCCAAAAGACTTCCTTTTGTAACCTCCGGAAAATATTATGTAACATTCGGTGCCGCTGGAAACATAATTATGTTGCAAGTATTTCTATCGCAGTGTCACGATATATATATATATATATATATATATGGATACTTCTTATTCCTTAATTACATTGCATTTAAGCGATGTTGAATGTAATTCTGGAAGACCGCAAAACCAAAAATTAAAGCCATTGTTCCCAAAGCCTAGTGAAAAAAGGATCAGTCTAGCGCTTTCGTCTTGACCTGCGGGCCTCCGCCGCAGCCGCTAAACTTAAAATATTATTAAGATCCCATTCAATTTAAAAACGGTGCATGAACCATTCGTTTGGTTGTATTGAATTGAATTTAATAAATCAATATGAATTGCAAAATTTTAATAATTAGCCTTCTACTTCGATTCATTTTATTTCCTTTCATACTGCAGTGAAATAAACAAACGACAATAATGCAAATTTGTGTTATTTCCCAATTTAATGTGAAATAATACAAATTTGCTTTATTTCATTTCTCGTTGAGCAATAAGACCAACTTTTAAACTTAACAATAGAGTAATAAAGCTAAATAGTGCACATATGTAGGTAGTCACCGAGATATTTTTGACCAAAAGGAGCACATGAACAAGTTAAATGGGCGGATTAGTAAGTATACAATTTTGAAAGTGCCCAGCGTCGTGGCGGTCCCCATCGCGCGCCGCCCCGCGCCACACCGTGTTCGACGTCGCGCTCGCGTCCCCCGCCTCCTCCCCCTCCTTTTGCAAATAATGCACTGGTGGCATTATAACCGTTTAGAAAAAAGAAAAATAATAAAATAATACTAGTTCTCTTCTGAAACTGCTTTTTAATGTCGAAGTAATGGGAATTATTGTGTATGGTGTTATTGCATGCATCCCACCCTTAGTGGAATTTACCAGGCGCCACTGCCTTATTTGAAAATTTGCCTATAAAATGTTACAGCCGAATGTCAGAAAATAAAGCGAGAAAGCCATTTTATTACTTCACCTGTTTATTGCGACATCGTTCCATGCAAATATTTTAAGGTTTCCCAGCGATGTTTTTAACATATTAAAAAGCATGCAGATAAAATTCATACAAAAGCGCTATGTTCAATATGATGAGCAGTTATTAAAGACGATGCTTCCCCCATATTTTGTTAGACTTTTCATAAGTAAAAATATTTTGTGAATATTACTTTCTTCATATGAATTATATCACATTTTTTGTTTAATTCAAGGCCTATCAAACAGGTTTAGAGCATTTGAACAAAAACAACATTTGCCTGTATTTTGTTGTTGCTTCTGGTATCGAAAGTGTCAAGCAATGTTCTGATTTTTTTCTTCTACGTCAAAGCGTGTCATGTGAAATACAAAAAAGATAAACAATTTAAAATGAAAAAATGAAAATTGTTGCAACTTTCTTTCTTAGTAAATTGGTTTGATTCTCGAAGCATTGATCCTTCCTGTGCCAGGCCCAGTAATCAGCGGTTGTGCTTGTGAGTTGGGCGAGCGTTCCAAAAGCTGCTATTCAATCGCTGGTTTTGTATCGGAAAAGGTTTCACATGCAAATAGATTTTAACAATTCAAAATTTTTGTGAGACGAAATTAAAAATATTTGACATTTTCGAGAACAAATAATTTGAAAAAAAAAATCAAATCAGCTGCTATACTGATACTACCTGTTCAATGTTCCTCTATTTGATTGTATTTTTGGAATAAACAAAGTTCTTTTTCGTGCTGTCAGTAAACTGTTTTACAAATACCCTGCAAACCATTTGTTCAGAGTATTCTGCATTGTAAAGAAATTTTAAAGAATTCGTTAAGATTTAATTCGATTTTTTGCCGAATTTTCTAAAATGAAATAAATTACGCACATTTCCATTCTTTTACGAAATTTCGGAAGAAAATCTGCGAAGCAACAAAAATAAAGGTGCTATGTGAAGAATATCTTTCAGAATTTTTCCAGAATTTTCTTTATTTTTCGTACAGAAATTTATTTACGAGTTCGTGTCAACCACTTCATATAATTTTCTTTGAAAATTCGTAAAAAAATCGTTACAGAAATGAGATACTCCTAACGATTTCCTTAAGATTTAGGGAACTTTGGTTTGCAGGGTAGTTGGGGTATTCACAACGGTGTGGTAAGTGTCGTATTGTGGTATGTCGTAAACTTAAAACGCCCAAATAATGTATTAAGGGGGTTCGCAAAGTACCATCAAAGTCTCGCAGTGTTAAAAAATAGTTGGCTAAACATTTATTTAAGCTTTTAAAGTTTACGACATACAACAATACGACACTTACGACACCGTTGTGAATCCCTCAAGTATAAATGAGCAATGGGAAATAAGGCAAAATTTGTTTTATTTCCAACCTTTATTGGAAAATGGAAATGCAAAACCCCGTGCCAAGATAATGCATAAAATGCAAGATAATTATGTTCTTGAGAGTAAAATCACTCATATTTCAAAATGGTTCTCTTTTTTATAAAGCAATCGCATTTCTGCCTACATAGTATATTTCAGGACAAATGCATAAGGATTGAGCCAAGAGCTTGTGCAAGCAAATCCAATTTTTGGCAGCAAATGTCAGTTAGGCGGTATTGCAGAATGACGATACGCGGTTTTGTACTTTAAACGACGATATATATACTAAACATATTGATTTTTAATCATAGCAAAATCTTTAATTTCCAATGTCTCAATCGCCATTTGTGTATATGTAAACATATGTATGTATGCATGCCTAATGTATGTATGTATGTAATTGCCCATATATCCCACCGCTAGCATCAGCTCATCACAGACCATCATCGATCTCGTCCGCTGTCATTTTCACGTATCATTTAACAGCGTTGAAAGCAGTCAACTCCAACAGGATTGAGTGCAGAAAAGTACAGAAACCTTCATGACTATCAATTTATGTAAAAAAAGCGGAATAAGAGAATTGTCAAAAAAGTAAAAATGGTTAAAATCTGAAAACGCCAACATCGCAAATTCTTAATGGCTGTCAATAGGATAGGAAAGGTTCTTCAATATGCTGCATGGCACTCTAGCAATAACACATTTTGCTAAATTCACTAAAAAAAAAAATACTTGCCAAACTTGCCGGTTGGTTTAGTGCTGCTGACTCAAGCAGAAAATTCTAATTGGTTTTGATGAAAGCAATGATGACAGTGTTTGTTTTTTCCTATCATTTTTCTCAATACCCAATACTGGCGGAGCTAAATAAATACATACATACATATGTATGTACATACATACCTTGCTGGTGACTAGGGATAAACGTAACGGCTCATCAGGTATTGATGACGATGACGCAGGCATGTGGGAAAATGGGAAAATTTGATGATAAATTGTTGAAAAAACTTAAGTGGAAAGTGAGCAAATGTTGAGATTGAAAGGATATGAGTAGAATTTGCGGAAGAGTCAAGTGAAAAAATATGGGAGATATAAGTCAGTTAAAAAAAAAAAATAGTGAAGCGATTCAAAAAATTTAAATGGGAAATATATTGGATATTGAGAGAGTAAAAAACGCATTTTTCTGACTGTTGTCTATGCGAAAACCTAAGTTTCTTTATTTTTTTTGTTATAACAAGCCTTGATAGAGAAAATTGGTGAAATAGAAAAGTATCTACAAGAAAAAAAAAACATTTTAACACATACATAGATAGGAGCCACAATGAGCAATAAAAGTGTTGATACTTCTTTGATTGATAGCATTTTGTGTCATAAAAAATCCGGGTTCAAAGGCAGCACACATTTCCATTTGAATATCCCCAACATAAACAGTTACTCAGATTTTCGTCTGCCAACTAGCAAATATTGACTAATGAAGATTTAGTGTCTCACTGTCAACCAAGACGCCAGCAACAGGAAGGAAAGCATGGAAGAAAGTAGTCTATTGTCAATCGTTCTATATCGGCGGCTTCACATTCAACTCCGACTCCACCGCCGTTTTAGCTGAGAATGGCGCTATGGTTGACATGGATGTCGGTTAGAGTTGCCACAGATGATGACTTGATACAGTTGACATGATTAATTGTTAGCATTAGCTTGTCTAAGCGCAGGCGATTTGCTTGCTATGATTTTTATTACTTTGCTTATGCATTAGGGCAGGTAATGACGGGTGAAAGCGCACCTGCATAAATACATACATATTTATACAAGTGTACATATGTATGCTAAGCCCAACAGGTAAAATGTGAAAGGAGTGTTAACGAAAGAAGCTCAAAATGCTCAATACCGTTTGCTTTCTTGCAAAAAGCGAACATTAGAGTGGTCCAAAGTTTGTGAGAGGGAGAGGTAAGTGGAATCTCCCTGTTAGGTTTTTCCTTTTGATATCTGTAATATCTATACCAACTTTCAATTTTCTACTGCAACCAATACAGGGTACTCAATTTGAAATGTGCCGCTGTATCGCTTTGAAACTGAAAAAATATAAGCGATTTTTATAAAAAGCTGCTGTTGTCATATCAACTGAAGTTTATTATATTTTTTTATTGTTTGGTTAATATACGTACATATGTATGTATGTACAAAATACTTGCAGAGAAATATAAATATTTCATGAGCATGCTCTAAATTTATACATACAAACGTAAAGTTTGGTGCTAGCACCTCTCCCGGCGTGAGGAACAACTTTGGAAGGTGTCCCAAACTCTATCTCAGAAACAATTTTTTCGACCACTCTAATGTGCATACATATGTTGCCTGATTTTTAGAAACTTCCCACACAACACTATCTCAGAGTAATTACATTTCAATTACTATGCACCGCAACTAATTTGATTAGACGCCTTTTAGTCGCATAAAACGAAATCAAATAAAGAGCCGCTGACTTTTGCCACCAGTAGTGTGCCGCATAAAGTCTGTAAGTATATGTATGTACTCGTATGTGTATATGTACATACATATTTATCCGATTTTCCCACAAAACAAATATTGACTTAATTTTGAGCGCTGTGAATGCACCCAATCATGGAAAAGGGGAAAAAGTATTTTCAATGCCTGGCATCCATTACGAATAGGAAACGCGTGCGCATAGTTAAAAATTTTACCGGTTGAAAGCAATGTAACTGGTGTGAGTATGCAAGGTACATACATGTGTACATACATATATACCCGGCAGGAAAAGCTATTAGTTGTGAACTACTTGGAATATTTCCTGTCAGTTTATCTGCTTAACTAGTCCGTCTTCCATCCTTTTTCCATGCTAGCGACTGATGTTTTGAGCATGGCGATGTCCTACGAAATGTCAATTGTCCGGCTATGCATCAGCACCTACCAGTAGAAATACTAGTAGCATCATACCAGTTAACGGGATAGTCTGTCGATTTATCACTCATGCGAGAAAGACATGGACCGAAAATAACAGCTGTTTCTTTTTTCGATGTTATAAAAGTCCGTGGCAAAATTTTGTCGTAGAATAAAATTGACAATGTTGGTTTGATAACAATACCTCTGGCCAAGAATCCAATTTTTTTTTAACTTTTTAGGAAATAGTGCAATAATAACTGAAAAACCGGCCTTTTATTTTATTTAGTCCAATAATAACAGTTAAATTTAGCCAAATGTTTTTTAAGGTCGAAATAAAAGCCCCTTCCTAATAATAAACAAACGGCTTATTCAAATTAAACAAATTTGATATCAAATGAAAGAGGACTGAAATAGTTTTCAACAAACAATATGTAAAAGAAAGATTATCACTTATTTATATAATTTTTTATTTTGATACAAAATAAATTCATTTATCTGGCAAAGGTTTGTTCTATGGTAATTAATAATTATTTTTAAATTCAATTTTTTTTAATAGGAGGCATTTCTCGTTTGGATATTTCAGTTTGAACGCTATATTCAGTATTCTTTCATTTGATACCAAATCTGGTTAATTTGGATAAGCGGTTTGTTTTTTTATTGAGAAAGGCCTGTAATTTCGGCATTAGAAAATATTTGGCCAAGTTTAACTGTTATTACTGGATTAAAAAAATTAAAGTCTGGGTTGACCGATTATTTAATTTCAAAATAAAAGTTCAAAAAAAACTTTTTTCCCTGAAGGAAGAAATAAAATTGGCATTTTGCGCGCTCCGCTCCAGCAGTCGCATAATGTCACCACAGCGGCGAACAATAGTAAAAACGGAGTAGTGAATTTTGAAAAAATAATTGCACAGATTTATAGCAATGTAAAAAATGAGTTTGTAAGAGCAAACTTTGATTTTGTCGAATGGCAATCTGATTGATAAGCGCTTTTTTGATATATCTGTGGTCAAGCATTGCTTTTTATTTATATATATATCTCCTGAAATTCATAACACAGTATTCCTCTAAATTCTCCATAATTTCGTGAGTAAATACACAATTTTACGAGTACTTAATTTAAAAAGGGATATTTAAAAAGTTCCAAAGAAGCGATATGTATATTTACGGTGTCCATATTTATGTGAGCCGAATACGGGACAAAAAATAATTTTGCTAATTTTTTCCATAAACGCTAACCGATCTTATCACCTTCTGAAATGATCAAAGATATACATATGTATGTATTAGCCCTGAAACAGCTTGCTTATAGTAACATCACAAATTTGTAGGATATATTTCTCGATATTTTTACTCCACAAAATTTTTAACAAAAGTTTAATTAAATTTTCTTACGATAACATGCAAGTTTTAAGTAGCTAGGACTTGCCATTAATTTTTGGTAATTTTTTTTTGTCGACGGTGCTACGCGTTTTTTTTCATATAATAATCTGCTCGCCAATATGTTGATAGGGAAGCAAATAAGCGTTGTACTTGCACTTTATTATACTCAATTTAAATGAGCTACAAAACTGCAACCAAAATTTTTTTTCTGATTAAAAAGTTGAAATTTTGGTAAAAATTTACAGAATTAATTCTCATAGTTTTTGTATAAAGTCGGAAATTTGGATTTATATGGTTTTTGTTAGGAAAAGCTTTACTTAAAAAATAATAAACATTAAATAAACTAAAGAAAAATATCCGAACCTTGCTAAAGTGTAGAATCCTAATTTATATTTTGGTTACTGTATGCGTTCCTCTCGATTCGAAGCACAGGCATTCAGATTAGAAAATAATAACTGTTTATGGATACAGTTACGATCATATTTCACATCATTTAAAACTGGTTCATTTTAATGAGCTCTTAAGGCGTCGTAATACCGAACCCCGAATACAGGACAAATACAGGACATTAAAAGAAATACAGAGCATTTGGCGTCCCGTATAAAATAAATTAATTGCCAGGACGGACGGTCACCATAGATAAATGAAGAAAAGTAAACATATAGTATGAGTGTCATATTTGAAATAGTTCCAGCCGCGACAAACTGCAAGTTCAGCTCATATTGCTCTTTTAAAACACACACCTCCTGCAAGATCTTTCGATTTTTTTTTTTTTATTAGATACTGAAGGAAATCACTCTGCAATACGAAATGGAAACGGAAATAAAAGAAGGTTAGATATTTATGACGATCAGATTTAGCATACAGCCATCCTCTAGGCAAAGGTCCTGCTTGCACAAGCTCAACTTTTGTTGTATGAAATGTAGGTAGAATTAAAGGTTCCAGTGCAAATACATACCACGCTGAAGAATTAGTACGCAGCTATTGTAAATGTTTTCATTTTGTCATTTTCAAATGGAAGAAATAGAAATTGCTTTCGAAATAAAACAAATGCGTTTGTTAACTGTCTGTGGAGGTCATGATGAGAAATTCTTCATTATTTTCCAAATCAGAAAATTTCGGAGTAAACGAGCGGGGTATGACGAATTTCATTTTTTAACATTTTCGCCTATTCGCAAACAAGTGGCGAAGAACTCTCTATTTAGCTTAAGTTTCCGTCTGCCGGACCTCTGTAGCGTTTTTCAAGCTGAACTTACAGCAATTAACGAAGAAGATGGATGGTCGATTCCTCTATTAATTTGTATGCAGTAGCTATCTTTTCTGATAGCCAGGCGGCTATCAAAGCACTTCATTGTGACATATCGACATTGAAGTTAGTCACTGAATGTAGACACACTCTACATTAGCTTGCAATGAGATGTGTGTCATTGTGCTGCAGACGAACTAGCAAGGAAAGAAACCTTATTGTCTGCAATCAGTACCGCTCCAAATGCGAGCATTCCGCTCTCTTCATGCAAACTTCAGCTGGTCTAAGTTGCATAAACGGCGATCTCGCCCTCTCCTCCACTTAGAGCGTCCATTACTCCGACAGGTAACACTGGACCACAAATTTCAACTTTTTCTCTTTACCAGAAAC